>NC_082713.1:122048071-122054538 GCF_030144855.1 Hypanus sabinus
AGAGAGAGAGAGAAAACACACACACACAATGTTGCCTGCAATGGGGAGCTGTGCTTACAAGGAGAGACTGAGAGACTGATCCCAGGAGATCAGCAGTTTCTGAGATACTCAAACCACCCCTTCTGGCATCAACAATCATTCTACAGTCAAAATCACTTACATCACATTTCTTCCATTCTGATGTTTCGTCTGAAAAACAGCTGAACCTCTTGACAACTTGCATGCTTTTATGCATTGAGTTACTGCCCTGTGATTGGCTGATTAGATATTTGCATAATATACAGGTGTACTTAATAAAGTGGCAACTAAGTGTATGCATGGCATAATCTTTCTGGACAATCTGCACACAAATCTTTCCACCGTGCCTCTGTACATGTGACAACAATAAACCGATTGCCAATACAAATCCATGCCCACCCATCCCATTGATCACCCAACACTCATTCCTATGTTCAGGTTGAGAAGAGGATGTAGTGGTATTTCAGCGGAGTAAAGGAAATTAGTGATGTGAGAGAGGAGAAGAGGACCTGTTCTACCATATCCTGCAGTATTGCTACATTAGCAGCAACAGGTATAGACCATAAGGCAGAGGAGCAGAATTTGGCCATTTGGCTCATCAAATCCACTTTAGAATTTGATTTATTCTCCCTCTCTACCCCATTCTCTAACGTTCTCCCTGTAATCTTTGTCTTCCTTACTAATCAAGAACCTATCGACATCTGCTTTGCCTCCCACAGCCGCCTGTTTAGGGTGAAAGACAAGATATTTAAAGGGAACATGAGGGGAAACTCCTTCACTCAGAGATGGTGTGAGTGTGGAACAAGCTGCCAGCAGAAGTGGAAGATAGAGGTTTAATTGTAACATTAAAGAAGTTTAGATAGGTACATGGGCGAGAGAGATATGGAAGGCTGTGGTCCAGGTGTGAGCAGATGGGACTAGACAGAAAATCAAGCTAGCATAGATTAGATGGGCCAAAGGGCTGCTTTTGTGCTGTAACAATCCATAATGATGCCTCCTGATGCTGAAGCACTAGTCTCTGAGACTTTCTGTCCTTCCAATCAGTCCAGCTCCCCACCGCTGGCTAACATCTCCCCAGGGACTGCACACAGGTGACACAAATGCCTACTCATCACACACCAATGGAAGACACTACCCTGGAGTCAAGTGCCACACATTTCCCCAATTCACACGTGCTAAAGTACACCTGCTCACCCTCTGGAGTGGTGTCCTTCAGCATCTCGTAGAACTGCAGCAGGTACATCACCATGCTCAGCTTGTCCGGCTCCCCCACCGATGCCATCTCCTTCCCCGTCATGATGGGAGAGATCCCAAACTCCCGCTCCGCAATGTCAAACGCAAGCTGGTTATTGGCTTCCACGTTCTTCTCATTCAGCTGCTGAAAGTCTCTGCAGGCAAATGGGAACATTGGTTTACCTTTCTCCATGAACGCCACACCCGCCAATGCAGAGATTGTTGTCACTCGGTGGTCATGAAATTCATGGGACTGACTATCAGAGGTTCCCTGTAGGAAGGAAGGTCGAGTGGACTCTGGAATTTCTCTTGGGAATTTAGGGAAGTGGGTGACCTCACAGAAACATTCTATGATGGGATGATGTTGTGAGATGGTGCTTCCCTTTATGGAGGATCTAGAGCTGGTGAACTTGAAATTAAAGCCACATTGTAGAGAGTAACATCGAAGCAGTAAGCTTTGAGGGAGGAGAGAAGAGAGAGAGGGGAGAGAGGGAGGGAGAGAGAGGGGGAAGGAGGGGGCAGGGAGAGGGAGAGAGGGAGAGGAAGGGAGAGAGAGAGGGGGTGGGGGAGGGGGGGAGAGAGGGGGAGGGAGAGAGAGGGGGGGAGAGAGGGGGAGAGAGGGGGGGAGAGAGAGGGGGAGAGAGAGGGGGAGAGAGAGGGGTGAGAGAGGGGTGAGAGAGGGGGGGAGAGAGGGGGGAGAGAGGGGGGAGAGAGGGGGAGAGAGAGGGGGAGAGAGAGGGGGAGAGAGAGGGGGAGAGAGAGGGGAGAGGGGGAGAGAGAGGGGGAGAGAGGGGGAGAGAGGGGGAGAGAGGGGGGGAGAGAGAGGGGGAGAGAGAGGGGGAGAGAGAGGGGGAGAGAGAGGGGGAGAGAGAGGGGGAGAGAGAGGGGGAGAGAGAGGGGGAGAGAGAGGGGGAGAGAGAGGGGGAGAGAGAGGGGGAGAGAGAGGGAGAGAGAGGGGGAGAGGGGAGGGGGAGAGGGAGAGGGGAGGGGGAGGGGAGGAGTCATTTTTGGGGGGTGACGCTTTTGCTGAGGCAGGTGGGGGAGGGAGAAGGTTGCTGCTTGTGCAAGGGAGGAGGGAGGGGCGGCTCTGGGGTTCTAACATTTTCTTGTCATTCATTCTTTGGGGTTTTTCCTCTGTTTCATGGATGTCTGTGAAGAGTAAGAACCTCAGATCGTATATTGTATACATTCTCTGCTATTAAATGGAACCATTGAGATGGTTGCCTGTTTAAGAACAATTATATTTTCTCAGGGAAGTGTGACTGATGTAAATGTGAGTATGAGCATCAGGAAAGAATGGATCAGTCACATATTTACTGAAAGCAAAGCCAACTGTTGACAGGTCTACTCTGAAACATTACAATCCTAATTCCCGCCTGATATTGTGAAACACAACCATCGGACACAAAGGTGGGCAGATTCCCTTTTCCCATCAAATACTAATCAACCTGATTGACTTACAAGGAGATAACACTTGCTGTTACTCAGAATAGCATTTTATATTCCTTTATTAAGTTAGGGTGGGTTGAACCTTTGATTATGATAGCTGCTTTAGCTTGACAGTCACCACGTTTATTAAGTTATTTCAGTTTAAGTTGGAGCCCAAGTCCACAGGTCCTTGAAGCTGTTGCACAGTTGATAGGATGGTTAAAAAGGCACATGGCATGCTGGTCTTCACTAGTCAGGCAACTGAGTTCAAGAGCCGTGAGGTAATGTTGCAGATCTATAAATCTCTGGTTAGACTAATTGGAACATTGTTCCCAGTTCTGGTCACCTCATTATAGGAAGGATGTGGAAGTTTTAGAGAAAGTGCAGAGCAGATTTACTGCGATGCTGCTTGGATTAGAGTCCATGCCTTATGAAGAAAGGTTAAGTGAGCTAGGGCTTTTCTCTTTGGAGTGACAGAGGATGAGAGGTGTACAAAGTGATGCACAGATAGAGTAACCCAACCAGTGCCTTTACTCAAGGGTGGCAATGGCTAATAAAAGAGGAAATAATATTAAGGTGATTAGAGGAAAGTATCGGGGGGGGGGAAGGGAGGGATGTTAGAGGTAAGGGTTTTAATTTAAACAGAGGCAGGTGCATGCAGTGCATTGTTGAGGATGGTTGGTGGAAACAGATGTACT
Organism: Hypanus sabinus; assembly: GCF_030144855.1. Lineage (NCBI taxonomy): Eukaryota > Metazoa > Chordata > Chondrichthyes > Myliobatiformes > Dasyatidae > Hypanus > Hypanus sabinus. The sequence goes on from NC_082713.1 coordinate 122,051,449, forward strand.
TGAGACATTTAAGAGATGAAAGTAAAATGGAGACTTTGTGGTAGGTAGAGGTTAGATCGATCTTGAAGTAGGTTAAAAGATCAGCAAACATCGTGGGCTGAAAAATGATCTAGTGTTCCATGTTCTTAAATTGCTTTGTTGGATCTGAACCTGCACCCACGATTCCTGCATCATCAGCTTGCAAGTGATAACTGTCAGGAGGGGGCAGCCCTGAAGGCCCCAGCACCAACTCTCATGGCTTCAGGACACTGATTAATACCTGGAATCATCCAACAACTGATATTAACGCCAAGGGCATCGAACACACTGAATGGGGAGGGGACTCCAATCTCTCTCATCAGATGGAAAGGTTGGACCATCACTTCCAGAGAGGAAAGAGGTGGCAGACTGGTGGTGGGAACCAGCAAAGGGGAGTAAACCACTGGACACTGCCCGTTACCAGGTCAGAATGAGGAGTAGGACATTGAGGACTAATCCTCCCAAGTTACTGAGCAGGCTCAGTTGCTGATCTCAACCAAAGCAGAGATATCTGGATGTGAGGGGACATTTTGGGGATAGTGCTGAGAAATGCCAGCGGGTGGAAGATCAACAGTGAATCAGAATCAAAGAAAATAATAGAGAGGTTGTGTACATGGGTTCATTGTCCATTCAGAAATCTAATGACTCCAGGGACCAGCTGCTTATGCCTGCATCTAGTTCTTATGTTCAGACATCGCTACGAACATGTGGTGACTGTCAAACTAAAGCAGCTATTATAATCAAAGGCTCAACCCACCCGGACATTTTCTCTTCTCCCCTTTCCAAGAGCATGTACCACTAGGCTCAGGGACAGCTTCTACTAATGCGAAAAGATGCACTCTTGACCTCACAATCTACCTTGCACCTTACTGTCTATCTGCACTACATTGCTCTATAAATACTTTATTCAGTACTCTGCTGTTCTTCTGCCTCGGTGCAGCGTTGTCATGATCTGATCTGGATGGACAGTAGGCAAGACAGGTTTGTCACTGCATCTCAGTATATGGGCCAATAACAAAATAATTTACCGATATTGATCACAGTGTTTGCTGTCCCGTTCTTATAAAGTCCAGGCAGATTCTTCACTCCCAATGAGTTTTCTGGGATGGTCTGATTATAAATCTAACTGCCCTACAATGAGGGGTAGCTCCTGAGTAACCCAAATGAGCACCAGGCTTGTTACTCTGCAGCTCCCTCCCACCCGTCAGTGAGCCAGGAGTGCTGGAAAGCACTCAGTGATGTAAACTACCACACAGGACGATGGATGAGCTCTGGGTTCAACAATACCAGTTCTGTCACACCCAGCACAAACCATGGTGGCACTCTCCAAACATCCCTATATTCAATAATGATCCAGCCAGTGTTGGCTGTGTGTACTTGGCACGTGGGTTTCTTCTAGGTGTTCTGGTTTCCTTCTCCATTAATTAGTGACTATAAAATAGGCCTGACGTGGGGGGGATGGGGCAAATTGAGGTGGAGTTGACGGACTTGTGAGAGAGGACAGGTTACTGTGAAAGAAGTGGGCGTCTGGGCAGAACACACAAAGTGCTGGAGGCACACAGCAGGCCAGGCAGAGGAATGGACAGTTGACTTTTTGGGCTGAGACCCTTCACTAGGACTGGAAAGGAAAGGGGCAGAAGCCAGAGTAAGAAGGTGAGGGGAGGGGAAGGAGTACACACTGGCAGGTGATAGGTGAGACCAGCTGAGGGGGATGGCAGATGAAGTAGGAAGCTGTAAGGTGATAAATGGAAGAGGAATAGGGCTGGGACTGATGGATGGTTCTGAGAGCCAGCATGGACGCTAAGGGCTGAATTGTCTCCCATGTTACTAGACAAAATAAGAATATGAGAATATTCTTCACACTGGGAAAAGAGTAGGCTGATTGTTTGGAATACCATCCATCATTTGAAATCATTCATTGTTCCTACCTCTGTTGTACTGTGTCTACAATAATGGGCTGCCGTCAATGTGCAGTTTATCATATCCCTTGTCAGAGCCCCTCTACTACCAAGACGGTAAACCGAAAAAAGGATGGGGAATATGATCACCTCCCTAGGACCCTTCCAAGGTTATGCATCATCTGTCACCAGTCCATCATCATAACTGGGTTGAATTCCTGGAATCTTTTGCTTAACAGCACTGTGAGAACAACAACCCCATTTCCCAGGGGTAATTAGGGATGGAGATAAATTCTGACCTTCCCACTGAAGCCCAGGTTCTATGTCTGGATTAAAAAGAGGGGTCAAAAGCTAACATGTTGACCTGCTTAATTCACACTGTTGGCAGACTGCTGATGTTAGCATCGAGTTCAGGGAGAGGCCTGCTTAACACACACAGCGCTGGCAACATGAAGAGGACACAACTTCAGCTCAGTCGCGTCCCAGAATCTGAACAAAAGGGTGTATCTGAACGCTTGCTGGTGCACTGATGCTGAGGAGGCATAAATTATTTCAAAGCAGGGCTGCAGGAACCAAAGTTCAGTTAGCTTCGACTGTTTACCTGGAGGTGTTCCCCACAATCAGCATACCACCTAGCACTGAAAACTCCCTGTACCCTGATACTACTTTTCTCATGGCAGCCTTTACTTCTTGGAGAGATTTTATTAATTTTCTGTCAGCTCATAAAATTGAGCTCTTTGCTCAGGTTGCTGATAAATGTGAGGTGCTACATTTTGGTCGGAGTAATCCAAATAGGACACACATGGTAAATGGTAGGGCATTGAAGAATGCAGTAGAACAGAGTGATCTAGGAATAATGGTGCATAGTTCCTTGAAGGTGGAATCTCATGTGGATAGGGTGGTGAAGAAAGCTTTTGGTACGCTGGCCTTTATAATTCAGAGCATTGAGTATAGGAGTTGGTACGTAATGTTAAAATTGTACAAGGCATTGGTAAGGCCGAATTTCGAGTATTGTGTACAGTTTTGGTCACAGAATTATAGGAAAGATGTCAACAAAATAGAGAGAGTACAGAAAAGATTTACTAGAACGTTACCTGGGTTTCAGCACCTAAGTTACAGGGAAAGATTGAACAAGTTAGGTCTTTATTCTTTGGAGCGTAGAAGGTTGAGGGTG
>NC_082713.1:125954738-126172238 GCF_030144855.1 Hypanus sabinus
TTGGGCAGTGCATTTCACATTTCAACCAGTTTCTGTGCAAAAGTCTTCTCCCTCAGATCCCCCTTTAAAACTGCTTCACCTCACCTTACCGTGAAGTGGCACAGTAGCACAGTGGTTAGCACAGCGCTTTACAGTACCAGCGACCTGCGTTCATTTCCCGCCACACGTTTTGGAGTTGGCACGTTTTCCCCATGATTGCGTGAGTTTCGTCCTGGTGATCCGGTGTCCTCCCACTGTCCGGAGATGTACTGGTTAGTAGATTAATTGGTCATTGGAAATTGACCTGTGAGTAGGCTAGGATTAAATCAAAGGACTACTGGGTGGCATGGCTCGAATGGTCAGACGGACCTACTCCACACTGTGTCTCAATAACAAAGAAAGAAAGAAAGCTCTCTTGTTTTCGATATCCTGTTATGAGAAAAATTTGCATCTTGTGTTCCAATATTTAAATGGCACCCTGGAAATTAGGGTAAAGTTTTAGTTCTTAGGAAGAATGCTGTTAAAACTGTGGAACTCCTATCAACTAATGAGCAAAAGCCACATTGTTAAGGTTTACTCACTGTTGCTACATTGGTACTGTATCATTCCCACTAATTTCCAGGCATTCAAAATGCAATCAGGTTAAATGACCAGGATGGAAATTGTGAGAGAACAGAGCTCCGGGCTCTCTTTGAACAGGTTGGCACAATCTTGTAGACAGACAGAGTCACAAAGTTCTACAATAGGCAAGCAGACCCTTTGGCACAAATGAACCAAGATGTTTATCCTAGCTAGACTCATTTTCCTGTGTTTGGCACATATCCTCCAGAACCTTATCTATCCGTGTACTTGTCACAACGTCATTTAAGCAAAGTAATTGTATCGACTTCTACATCTACCTCTGCCAATTTGCTCCAAATGCCCACCACTCTCTGAAATACCTTCCTCTCAGGTCCCCTTTAAATCTTTCCCCTGCTCTTTAGTTTTAGACATCCCCACCCTGGGAAAAAGAGAGTGACCAACCACCTTATCTACATCCCTCATGACTTTATGTATATGATTACCCTTCAGCCTCCCATCTCCAGGGAAAAAGGCTACTGTCTATCCAGCCTCTCTTAAACGTCTAACCTTCGAGTCGCAGTAACATTCTTGTGAATCTTTACTCTGCGCCCTGTCCAGGTGTGGTCTTAACGATGATGTGCACAATTGCAATGTGACATTCCAAATCCTTTACTCATACCTTGGCACTCCAAACGGGTTCTTCAGACCATAAGATATCAGAGTAGAATTAGGCCAGTCGATCACAGATGATTTGTTTTCCCCCTCAGACCCATTCCCCTTCCTTTTTCCCATAATCTTTGACTCCCTTACTAATCAAGAATCTATCAATCTCCACTTTAAGAATACCCAATGACTTGGACTCCACGGCTGTCAGTGGCAGTGAAATCCACAGATTCACCACCCTCTGTCTGGAGAAATACCTCCTCGCCTCTTTTCTTGCATTCTAAGGCTGTGCACTCCGGTCTGGTGCTCTCTGACTATTGGAAACATCCTCTCCACACCCACTCTATCTAAGCATTTCAATACTTGATAGGTTTCAGTGAGATCTCCTCTCATTCTTCTAAACTTCAGCAAGTACAGGCCCAGAGCCATCAAACGCTCTATATGTTAACCCTTTCATTCATAGAACATAGAATAGTCCAGCACATTACAGGACCTTCAGCCCACAATGTTGTACCGACCCTCAACCCTGCCTCCTATATAATCCCCCACCTTAAATTCCTCCATATACCTGTCTAGTAGTCTCTTAAACTTCACTAGTGTATCTGCCCCACCACTGACTCAGGCAGTGCATTCCACGCACCAACCACTCTCTGAGTAAAAAACCTTCCTCTAATATCCCCCTTGAACTTCTCTCCCCTTACCTTAAAGCCATGTCCTCTTGTACTGAGCAGTGGTGCCCTGGGGAAGAGGTGCTGGCTGTCCACTCTGTCTATTCCTCTTAATATCTTGTACACCTCTATCATGTCTCCTCTCATCCTCCTCCTCTTCAAAGAGCAAAGCCCTAGCTCCCTTAATCTCTGATCATAATCCATACTCTCTAAACTAGGCAGCATCCTGGTAAATCTCCTCTGTACCCTGTCCAATGCTTCCACATCCTTCCTATAGTGAGGCGACCAGAACTGGATTCCCAGATCATTTTTGTTTATCCTTTCTGGACCTTGTCTACCAGTGTCGTGATTTTAAAGGGACTATCAGTTTGTACTCTTAGGCCTCTCTGTTCTGTGACACTCTCATGGGACCGACCATTTACTGTTTAAACCCTTCCCTGCTTTCGTTTATAAAGATGCAATTGCCTGAGTTAAATTCCATCTTTCATTCTTTGGTCCATTTTGACAGTATCTCAGTCAGTAGTGGGTATCTCCAACAACCCAGTGCTATCTCAGTATATCACTGCAAAGTCACACAATGCACATGTTTAAGTCCTGCATCAAGTGTTGAATTGTACAGGGATAGCACGGTGAGCAGCTGGTTGTGCAGCTTCCTCCTAACATCCAATCCTGACCATGCCTCCAATGAAGTGTGTGTGGATTTGCACGTTCTCTCTGCGGTCCTTTGTATCACAAGGAAAGTTACCTGGCAGGAGTACTTGATAGAGACTCCCAGCTCAAGCTAGACCTGGACACAGGTTCATGATGGGAGGTGATCTCCAGTGGAAATCTGCCAATAATAAGAACAGTAAAATGTCTTCAACAAAGTGTGAAGTGATTCACTTGGGAAGGTCAAACTTGAAATGGCGACTCAAGGTTTCTGGCAGGATTCTTAGCAGTGTGGAGGAGGAGGGGCCCAGGTCCATGGATCCTTAAAGTTGCCAAGCAAGTTGTTAAGAGTCAGTAAGAAAGCATAAGTTTGTTATTCTTCATTAGTTGGGTGATTGAGTTCAGGAGATGTGAGGTAATGTTGCAGCTCTATAAAACTCTGGTTAGACTACATTTAGAGTACAGTACAAAGTTCAGTTCTCATTGCCTCATTATAGGAAGGATGTGGAAGCTTTAGCGAGGGTGCAGAGGAGGTTTACCAGGATGCTGCCTGGCTTAGAGAACATGTCTTATGAGGAAAGGTTGAGTGAGCTCGGGGTTTACTCTATGGAGCGAAAGAGGATGCGAGACCTTGATAAAGGTGTATTAGATTATAAGAGACATAGATAGAGATGGCACCTTTTATTCCCAGGATGGCAATGACTAATACCATAGGACAAACTTTGAAGGTGGTGGAGGAAAAACTGGGGAGATGTCAGAGGTAAGTTTTTAACAGAGAGAGCAGTGAGTGTCAGAAAGTCACTATCCAGGATGGCGGGTGAGGCTGAGAAATTAGGGGCACTTAAGTGACTCATAGATACATTCATGGATGAAAGAAAACAGAAGGGCTATGGATTATGCAGGAGAGAATGGTTGGATCGATCATGGAGCAGGTAAAAAGATCAGCACAACATCATGGGCCAAAGTCAAGTCAAGCCACGTTTTATTGTCATTTCGACCATAACTGAGCTGTACTGTTCTATGCTCTATATTTTATGTTCTTCACCCTGAGCAGTGTTCTGGAACTTCCAGGCAAGTTATCCAACTGATAGTCAAAGAAAACAGCTTCAAGAAGTGTCAAAATCAGAATCAGAATCAGAATCAGGTTTATTATCACTGGCATGTGTCGTGAAATTTGTTAACTTAGCAGCAGCAGTTCAATGCAATACATAATCTAGCAGAGAGAGAAAAATAATAAATAAAGTAAGATGTAATAAATAAATAAATAAGTAAATTAATTACATATATTGAATAGATAATTTAAAAGATGTACAAAAACAGAAATGCTGTATATTAAAAAAGTGAGGTAGTGTTTAAAGCTTCAAAGTCCATTTAGGAATCGGATGGCAGAGGGGAAGAAGCTGTTCCTGAATCACTGAGTGTGTGCCTTCCGTACCTCCTTCCTGATGGTAACAGTGAGAAAAGGGCATGCCCTGGGTGCTGGAGGTCCTTAATAATGGACGCTGCCTTTCTGAGACACTGCTTCCTAAAGATGTCCTGGATACTTTGTAGGCTAGTACCCAAGATGGAGTTGACTGGATTTACAACCTTCTGCAGCTTCTTTCGGTCCTGTGCAGTGGCTCCCCCATACCAACTATTAAAGTAGGAAAGAGTTGAAAGAGGACATTTTAGAGCTGGGGTCCTGGAGGGCTGTAGATGTGACTCCTGTCTTGTAACAATGGGTTTTGTCCCATTTTAGCCCAGCCCTCCTTCCTTTTCCAAGTTGAGCTGTCCAGTTGCTGCATCTCATTAACCATCTTATGCTTTCTGATAACGATCCCTGCATTCCCATTTCATCTTACATTTCACAAAGCATATTGCTTGACTTTCCATGCAAACCTTGAGTCCTCTTTACTCCACAAGGCTGCAGGAAAAGAATAACTAGCTCAGAAAGCAGTATGGTTATGAACAATTTTCCACATGATTGCATTTTAAAATTACTAGCAAAGGACTGAAGTATTTTCCTTCCAAGTCAATGTGTTACATAGTCGTCGGGTTGCAACTTTTAAAAGCTGTGTGCATGAAAATTAGACACAGCTTTGGATTTTTGTGAAGAAATCAATGCCATAATATTCTATTTATGCACCAATCATATATTGCTCAAAATACACTCAGAGACCACTTTATTGGGTACCACATGAATATACTGTAATAAAATGGCCAGTGAGTGTATGCATGTTTGTGGTTTTCTGCTGCTGTAGCCCGTCCTCATTCTGGTTCAATGTGTTGTTCATTCAGAGATGCTCTTCTGCACATCATTGCTGTAATGGCTGGTTATTTGAGTTACTGTCACCTTTCTATCAGCCTCAATTAGTCTGGCCATTCTCCTCTGATCTCTCACATTAACAGGCCATTTTCACCTAAAGAACTGCTACTCACTGGATGTTTCTTTTGCTTCATTCTCTGTAAACTAGAGACTGTTGTGCGTGAAAATCCCAGGAGATCAATAGTTTCTGAGATACTCAGACCACCAACAATCATTCCACGACCTAAGTCACTTAAATCACATTTCTTCTGCGTTCTAATGTTTGGTCTGAAAAGCAACTGAACCTCTTGACCATGTCTGCATGCTTTTACACATTGAGTTTCTGCCATGTCATTGGTTGATTAGATATTTGCATAAATGACCAGGTGGACAGGAGCACCAGGTAAAGTGGTCTCTTAGTGTATATGCCCCATTTTCTTTAATGAATAGCGGTTGTATGTGCACAATGGTTTACCTAACATAATTATGCAATTTGTCCAATATACTTGCAGACAAATATGGGCATCAGCCTTATTTATATCTCATACAGCTTCTAAGTGATTATACTGGTTATAAATCTCATGGGGACATTCTGTGCAATGAGCAATTCCACAGAAATACAAACTTATTTTTCAAGATTATCTCTAAAGTGGGTGTTGCACGAAAGAGCAGCATAATTTCCCGTATTTTGTTTTAGAGCTGCCCCCACTTCCCCCACTCCTTACTCTATGTTCTTAAAGATCCTCACCCCAGCTTGTCAGTTCCACTGATGAAGTAGTTCTCAGTCCCTCAACTGGGACCTTGGGCTGCAAAGGCCAAGGAGTTGTGAACATAATGGATCACTGGATGCCCCATCACTATGGGGCACATGAAGAAAGAAAATATGAGCAGGAGGAGGCCTTTCGGCCCTGCCCATTCAGTGTCTGATCTGCCCCACGCTTTATTCCCACTTCTGAGACAGTTCTCTGTAACTATCAATTTCACGACCTCTCTAACTACCTCCGCTTTAAGTACTTCTAATGTTCTGCCTAATGTACAGTGGCAAACTGCCTTCATGGTCTTAATAACCATAAAAATACTAAATTAAAATTGAAATGAATATTTATTGGCAGTACCCACAGGATTCAAAGAATGGTGAGGGTTTACATACGAACTGTCCAAACAATAGCAAACTTGGAAAACGTAAATCATAGCAACTGCTCCCAATGAAATACCCTCCAGAAAATGTTTGGTCAACTGGGGTTAGGTGAATATAACCACGCAAAGTCAAACTAATTCAAACTCTCACTGCTTGACTGTATCATCTTGTCATATCAAATAAAAGTACCCACCTAATTCCTGAAACCTACTGTTCCCTTTGGACTAACATTCACTCACAACCAAAATAAGGGATCTTCTGCTGACTAATTAACTTCTCCTTCTCCTCACCCCTGGCACAGTGGTCTTCCTTGTGATTGCTGGTCTCCCTCGAGATCTTGCTTGTTGGTCTCCTGAGTCCTTCCTCAGCTTCTGAAAATCTTCATTATGATGCGTTTTCCATATCAGACCTGCAGGTTTCTGTTGATGCTGTAGGGTCTGATTCATTGGGCCATCCTGCATTACCTCTGATTCATTGGAACCCCTCATTGGCTCTGGCCCAAGGTAAAGGTAACAGCTCCTCACCTCATACTTTTGAGGTAATTTCTTCATCATTTTGTGCTGAAAGAAGCAACTCCACACTAATTATAGCCACGTCAAGTCAGCCACTTACCTCTCCAGGTCACAGACCCAGAACACTCCTCTTATCTGCCCGTTTTCTTCTGCCTTATAAAAAGGGCATCCCACAAATAACTCCTTAATTGGAAATGATCTCTGAGTAGCCGATTATACCGGGGCTTTTGTTACATCCACTACAAGTGCTTCAATATAGAAAGAGTTAATTCAGTGAATGACAACCTTCCCTCCTTCCGCCACCTGCTGAGAACTAAGAAATTTGTAGGATCTACTCATTCACTGTCCTAGACTTGTTCCAGATATCTGTTCTGCAGCATTTTAAGTCCTTTAGGCCAACAATGCAACAAGTGGAAGATAGTTGCTCATGGATTGTATGATTCCTTTCACTCAGCTGCTCACAGAAGTGTGGTCAGGAAGCTTGACTGACAGAGAGGCTGCAAAATCACATCCATTCAGTTGAGCTGAGTGCAACCAGTCTGCTGGAGCTCCTCTGGCAGATTGCTTCTTGCTCCAAACTTCAGCATCTGCTATCTCTTGAGCATCCTTTGTATAATCAGTCTCTAGTGAGCTTCCAGAATACTCAGCCATGTTTTTTTGGTTTTATAATATATAATGATAACTTAAACCCAAACGTGGAATGCACAGTAAAGAAAAGATGATGCAAAAATTGGCCACATGGTATTTCAAAGTCAAAATTAAAGTAAATGTATTATCAGAGTACTTATATGTGTTAACATATACTAATAAAATATACTATACATATACTGTAAAATAATCATTTTTTTAATTTATTAAGATACAGAACAGGCCTTGGAGCCACACTGCCCAGCAATTGCCAGATTTAATCTGAGCCTAATCACAGGAGAATTTACAATGACCAAGTCGCCTTCCAACCGGTAGGTCTTTGGACTGTGAGAGGAAACTGGAGCACCCGGAGTAAACCAATGCAGTCAAGGGACAACGCATTAACTCTTTACAGGTCTTGCAGGCATTTAAAAGAAAACAAGGAAATGCAAAAATTATTAGGAAAACCTATACACAAAGATACTCAAACAACCAATGTGCAAAAATAAGACAAATCATGAAAATAAATAAATAGATAGATAGAGAGATATAGATAGACAGATAGACAGAAACCACAAAGAACATGAGCTGTAAAGTTCGTAAAAGATGATCCACACATCAGAGAATCAAGTCAGAGTTGAGGTGAGTGAGGTTGTCCATGCTGGTTCAGGAGCCTGCTGGTTTATTTGATGGTTTTATTTGGAATCGCTTTTGGTGTTGGTTTCTTACTGCCACGTACGTAGTACACGATGCAGTGAAAAGCTTGTCTCGCATTCTGTTCATACAGATCAAATCATTACAGTACGTTGATGTAGAGCAAGGTAAAACTATATCAATGTAGAATAAAGTTTTAGCTACAGAGAAAGAGCAGGTAAACACAAGAAAGTGCAAGATTATAATGGGATAGATTGTGAAGTTAAGAGTGCATCTTATTAAGTAAAACAGAAAGATTAAGAAGGCAGGAAGATAGGGGCAGCCTGGTCATCTGTATCGTTCGTTCATTATCTGCTGTGTCATGGGCAGTCATTATCTTTCCATGAACATGGTTGTTCTTGGCAAATTTTTCCATTGCCTTCTTCTGAGCAGAGTCTTTACAAAGCAGGATCAATACTCTCCAGAGATTGTCCAGCTGGTGTCAGTGGTTGCTTAACCAGGACTTGAGACGTGCACCAGCTGCTCATACGACCTAGGTTCACTTGACCCTGACTGGGGCTAAGCAGGTGCTACGCCTTGCCCAAGGGTGACCTGCAGGCTAGTGGAGGGAAGGAGCACCTTGCACCTCCTTTGGTAGGGATGTCTCCACCCTGTCAACTGCATAGACTCGAATTGAATTGAATTGAATTGAATTGACTTAATTTCTTACATCCTTCACATACATGAGGAGTAAAAATCTTTACGTTACGTCTCGGACTAAATATGCAATGTGCAATCAAAATAACTTAAAATAATTTATAGTAAATAGAACAGTCAATGTAATATAGAGTACACTCAAATCAGTGTGAGTTCATCAGTCTGATGGCCTGGTGGAAGAAGCTGTTCTGGAGCCTGTTGGTCCTGGCTTTTATGCTGTGGTACCCCTTCCCGGATGGTAGCAGCTGGAATAGATTGTGGTTAGGATGGCTTGGGACCCAATGATCCTACAGGCCCCTTTTAAACACCTGTCCTTGTAAATGTCCTGAATCATGGGAAGTTCATAACTACAGATGCACTGGGCTGTCCAGACCCCTCTCTGCAGAATCCTGCGATTAAGGGAGATACCGTTCCCATACCAGGCAGTGATGTAGCCAGTCAGGATACTCTCAATTGTACTCTTGTAGGAAGTTCTTAGGATTTGGAGGTCCATACCAAACTTCCTCAACCATCTGAGGTGAAAGAGGCATAGTTGTGCCTTTTTCACCACACAGCTGGTGTGTACAGACCACGTGAGGTCCCCTGTGATGTGGATATGAGGAACTTGAAGCTGTTTACCCTCTCAACCCCAAATCCATCTCCATTCCTCCTGTAGTCCACAACCAGCTCCTTTGTTTTTGCGACATTGAGGGAGAGGTTGTTTATTTGACACCACTGTGTCAGAGAGCTGAATTCTTCCCTGTCGGCCACCTCGGTACTGTATGAGATTAGGCCAATCAGTGTAGTGTCATCGACAAATTTAATCAGCAGATTGGAGCTGTGGGTGGCAACACAGTCATGGGTGTACAGGGAGTAAAGGAGGGGACTCAGTGCGCAGAATAAAAATAGAATTTTTTTCCGGAGAACTGCAAGGTAATGTATTTGGGACACTGCAAAAAGCCAAGGGAAGATACAAAAAGTGGGAGGGTATTGATATGTGTAGGAAGAGAGGGACCTTGGAGCATACATCATCAGCAGGACTGGGGAATACAGTGGTTAGAAAAGTATATGGAAGACTCTCTTTTATTAGCCAAGATTTATCTTGTTGCAATCTATCACTCTCCTCCTCACACTTCACAATACTGCAGATAAACACTCAAAAACTTGCAGACGCTGAAAATCTGAAGTTAAAATTTTTAAAAAATGCAGCAAACACTCAGCAGTGTCTGTGGAAAGAGGAAGAATTCACATTTCAGGTCTGAGGTGTTTTGTCAACTGCCAAATACCAGTGTCGTCTACAAATTTAGTAATCGCAGCTTGTATCCCCATGTACAGGTCATCCATATACATTGAGAAAAGCCATGGCCCTCAAAAGGGCCGGCTGGTGGTGTAGTGGCATCAGCACTGTTCTTCAAGGCAGATGGTCATGAGTTCAAACCCAACTGGGTCCCAACATGTGGAAGTGGAAGAAAGCAGCCCATTCCTAGCAGCAGTGGAAGAAAGGCCTAACAGTCTACTTCCGTATCTTGCCATGAAAACACAAAGAGCTGGACTTGACTAAATGACTGAAATGTTCTGGTCTTAATTACTATATGACACATGCCAGAAGTGGATTGTGAGATAAATCATTGACTCCAAGCACCTAAACTCCTGTACTTAACAAAGTGGCTACTGAGTGCCCATTCACTTCAAGGTTCAGCATGTTGTGCATTTAGCCACCACTGTTGTAACGTGTGACTTCCTGTCAGCATGAACCAGTCTGGCCATTTTCCTCTGACTCTCTCAGAAGCTACCGCTCACTGGATTTTTTTGTTCTGCACACCATTCTTTGTAAACTCTAGAGACTGTTGTGCATGAAAACCCTAGGAGATCAGCAGTTTTGGAGATAATCAAACCACCATCAATCACTCCATGGTCAAAGTCACTTAGGTCACATTTGTTCCCCTTTATGAGGTTTGGTCTGAACAACAACTGAACCTCTTGACCATGTCTGCATGCTTTTATACATTGTGTAGCTGCCATATGATTGGATTATTAGATATTTGCATTAACGAGCAGGTGTATCTAATAAAGTGGCTACTGAGTGTACACCTGAAAGTGGTCATTGGTTCCTTTCCGTCTGGGCCTAATCCCATTGTTTCCTCTCCTCCTTCTCAGCATTTCTACCAATTTCCTTTCAAGTTGTTCACCCGCTTGAGGCAAACGAAAGGACAAAAGCTGCTTACGGTGCAACTTTATTCATACACATAGCTGATCATGCAACATTTAAATTAAGTGGGGACAATCCGTTGGAGTCTCAAACACTATGGGCAGTCACAGGAATCTACACTGTCATCCTGGACCCCAAGGTTCTTTGTCCTTCAGGAAGGGTGGTCTCCTACCTCAGGTGTCTTCACTTCCCTGGCTACACCCCTCAGAGTCGGCAATCACAGAGTTGTCCTCAATGGCTTCACTGGTCAATGTTGAGATTCTTGACTGCAGACCAACAGGGTGTAGTTTTCACTGCCCTTGTTTGCCGAGGGGCTAAGTTACACCCCTAAAACCTTTCTTTGCTCTCACCAACGGACAACAAGTTGGGAGAGCTTCTGCTCAGAATCAGGTTTATTATCACTGATATAATGTGTCCTGAAATGTTTTGTTTCGTCCCACAGTACGGTGCTATACATAAAAATACCACATCACTGTGAGAAGTATAAAAGAAATAAGTAATGCAAAAGAGAGCAAATAATGTGGTAGTGGTCCATGGTCCATTCAGGAATCTGATGGTGGAGGGGAAGAAACTGTTTCTCAAACATTGAGTGTGTCTTCAGGCTCCTGTACCTCCTCATTGCTGGTAGCAATCAGAAGAGGGCATGTCTAGGAAGGGCAGGGTCCATTAATGATGGATGCCTCCTTTTTGAAGATGTCCTCTTGCCCATGATGGATCTGGCTGAGTCTAAATCCTCTGAGGCTTTCTCCAGTCTGATAAGTTGGCACCTCCCTACCAGACAGTGAAGCAACCAGCCTCAGCACATCTGTAGAAATTTGCAAGAGTCTTTGGTGACATACCAAATCTCCTCAAACTCTTAATGAAGTTTAGCCACTGGCGTATCTTCTTCATAATTCCATCAAAATGTTGGGCCAGGATAGATGTTGACACTTAGGAACTGAAGCTGCTCACGCTTCCCACTGCCACCCCCTCAGTGAGGACTGGTGTGTGTTCTCCCAACCTGAACTTCCTGAAATTCACTATCATTTCTTTGGTCTCACGGATGTTGATTCAAGGTTGTTCAGCAATGCTACTCAACAAGCCGATCTCTTCCACTGCTGTACGTCAGCTCAAAGGAGTTGGATGTAGCTTTGAATACAAACATTCCAAATGTTCAAAGTTCAAATTTCAAAGTAAATTTATTATTAAAGTACGTGTATGTTAGCATATGCTACTTTGAGATTCATTTTCCTGCAGGCCTTTAAAGGCAAAAAGAAATACAACAGGACTTTGTGAAAAACTATGCACAAAGACTAATAAACAACCACTGTGCTAAAGAAGACAAGCTGCAAATGGAAATAATACAGAGTCCTTTAACACTCACGTTCTCAGTTCAGAGTGAGTGAAGTTATCCCTGCCAGTTCAGGAGCCTGAAGGTGGTAGGGTAATGAGTGTTTGTGAAGCTGGTGGTGTGGGACCTAAGGTTACTGTACATCCTGCTTGATGGTAGTAACAAGAAGAGAGCATGGCCTGAATGGTGGTGGGCTTTGATGATAGATGCTGCTTTCTTGTGACAACGCTCCATGTAAGTGTGCTTAAGTGCACACATTTACTCAATGTAAACGATCCTCTTGGTGGAAGTGATAGACATCTGGGATGGAGTAATCTGGGCTAGCAACTGTGGTGCATTTTGTAGATGGTGCACAATGATCGATGCCAAACCATCATCGTGATCCCTAAAATGATGATAGTGTAATGGGAATGCTGTTAGAAAAGGGTTGTTAATTAGACTTTCTTTTGTTAGATATGGGCATTACCTACTGCCTTGGTGACTTGCCTGTTCCTCGCTATTTATCCACCCAAGCCTGAACGTTGTCCGGTCTTACTACCTGCAGGCATGGATTGCTGAGGAGTTGTGAATGGAACTGAACCTGTTGTGATCTATGGTGAAAGATGGCAGGAGGGTCATCAATTAAGTGCTTGGACCTTGGATTTTGTCCTGCAAATTCGTGCAATAGTATCACTGGCCAGGATGTTTAATTGCCAATAATCACGAACAATTGTACACAGACACAACAGGTACTGCAGGTGCTGGAATACACACAATGTGCTGGAGGAGTCAAGCGGGATCTATGCATGGGAATAAACAGTGGCCATTTTGGACCAAGCCCTTTCATCAGGACTGAAAAGGAAAGAGGAAGATGGAATAAAAATGGGGGGAGGGGAGGAAGAGGTACAAGGTGTAAGGCGAAACTGGGAGAGGGGGAGGGGTTGAAGTGAAGAGTGAGAAGGTGATTGATGGACTCTTTACCTTCTTATTCTGACTTCTTCCCCCTTCCTTTCCAGTTCTGTTTATTCCCCTCCATACCTGACCTGCTGAGTTCCTCCAGCACATGGTATGGATTGCACTAGAAAACAATTGCCTATGTGTGAAGTATGACTCCAACTCTGGGATGTTTTCCCCTCGATGCCCATTGAGTAGACTGCTTCGATGCTATCCTGTCACCTTCTGTCAGGTGTTCATAATAGATGCAACTCATGAAAGCATCTATCCCAAATGTCAGAAAGGTGAGATAGCCACACTAATGCTCCTATGGGCTCTCATCTTTGCTTTCTTCAGAGGTTAAAGAGGTTCAGTATGCCACTATACACTCTCAAAAATGTTCTCGAGTTGTACTGCTGAAAGTACCCTGATGCATTATGGCCTGTTAAGGCATTTCAAATGCACAGCAATGTAAGACACTATAGAGAATAGTAGATTCAGCCCAATACATACCAGGGCACATCCATGTCACATCTCTGTCAATGATCAAAATATCTAAATGAAACACTATCTCAAGGTGACAACATCTATCATCAAAGATCACCACCAACTATGCCATGCCATCTTCTTGCAGCTGCCATTAAGCAGGAGGTACAAAAGCCTGAAGCCAAGCTTCAGGAATAGTAACTTACCCTCAACCATTTGTTTCTTGAAGCAATTTGCTCCATCCTAATCACTGTCTCAGTATGGAAGTATGAACTTCTAGCAGCAAAAAAGGCATTTTTGTTTTAATCGTGATCCTTCTGGTGAAAACTGGGGCATAAGTTATGTGCCCGATGAACTCAGCAGGCGATGCAGCAACTACAGAGAGAAATAAACAGTCACAGGTTTGGGCCAAGGCTTGTCATCAGGACTGGAAAGAAAGCGGGCAGAAAACAAAAGGTGCACAGATAGGGAGGAGTACAGATTGGCAGATTATACGTGTACAATGTACTGTGTGTGTTAATCAAAACGGCTTCTTTGTTCTGTTAAGAGTAGGAATGCTTCTTTGCATGATAAGAGCTTTCTCTCGCAGTTGTTTAGCTTTGGACTTGCTGATATGGGGATTGTATTCATTTGTTGACCAATGGGGAATGTTATTTTGTCTTGTGAGGTTGGAAGATTGGGGGTTTTCTCGGTCTTTTCAGGGGAGTTGGGAAGAAGACGCCAAGGAAGGTGGATGCGCGCCGCACTGCTCGGTCGACCACCCGGGTGGTCCCAGGTGCGAGGACGTGGAGGTCGGAGGCAAGCGACGAAGGGTTGGATGGTTCGATGGTTGAGCTCCAACGATGTGCACTAAACTGACTAAACTTTGATAAGTTGGTGCCTTTTACTTTATTTTCTTTTCCTTCATATATATTGCATTGCATAGTACTCTTTTAGTTTTAGTAAAATCTTTAAAGTGTATTCCATAACGGTATTCCATAACAGTAACGGTGTGAGTTTGATATGGTGTGTGTGCGTGCGGCATAAACTTGATTCTCACAGCACCTGCGTGTATGGGAGGTGGGGTTGGTGAGTGGCTGGATCTCCTTTTCCCCTAGACATACACCAGCCTGTTGGGTAAGTGTTACATACATGAAACCCAGTGAGGGAGAAGGTGGGTGGGCAGGGACAGGGGGGTAAAATGAGAAGCTGGGAGGTGAAAGGTGGAAGAAACAAAGGGCTGAAGAGAAAGGAATCTAATAGGAGATGGCGGGAAGGAGGAGGGGCACCACCAGAGGGAAAGGACACTTCCTAATGTAGGGTCCTTCTAAAAATGTCGACTGTTTATTCCTTTGCATAGATACTGTCTGACCTACTGAATTGCTCCAACATTTTGTGTGCGTTGCTCTGGAGTTCCAGCATCTGCAGAATCTCTTTGTGTTTGTGGGTATAATGTTACTCTTTTAAACATTGTGTTTCTACTGCTATGTGCCCGTGGTGCTGCTGAAAGTAAGTTTTTTCATTGCATCTGTGTGTACATGCACTTGTACATATGGCAATAAACTCAATCTTCACTTTGAACTTCCTTCCAGGTTCCTGGAAGACAACCATAGGTTTAACATAGGTTTAACATAGGTTAACAAATCATAGGTTTAACAAATCATAGACCTCTAGAATACAAAGACATGTCTCTTCCAATACATGGAATGTTTGCAGAATGGATGGAGTCCATTTAGCTCATCGGATCCATCTTGACTCCATATGAGAGATATCCATCTTGTCCGACTCACCCACCCTCTCCCCAAAGACCTACAGATTTTTGTTTTCAAGTACTTATTCTCTGAGTTTTTTTACACAAGAAAGCAGCATCCATCATCAAAGACCCCTACCCCACCATCCAGCCATGCTCACTGCTACCATCAGGAAAGAGGTACTGGAAGTCCCCACACCACCATGTTTAGGAAAGTGTGTGTGTGTGTGTGTGTGTGTGTGCGCGCGTGTGTGTGTGTGTGTGTGTGTGTGTGTGTGTGTGTGTGTGTGTGTGTGTGTGTGTGTGTGCAATTAAGTAAGTAGTGCAAAAAAAAAGAAGAAAAAAGTAGTTAAGTAGTGTTCATGAGTGTTCATGGATTCAATGTTCATTCAGAAATATACATTGGATACCAGATAGTGATGCAGCCAGATAGAATACTCTCCTTGGTACATCAGTGGAAATTTGCAAGCACTTTTGGTGACATACCAAATCTCAAACTCTGAATGAAGTATAGCCGCTGTTGTACCTTCGTTGTAGCTGCATCGATATGTTGGGTCCAAGATAGATCTGAAGAGGTGTTGACACCCACATATTTGAAACTGCTCATCCTTTCCACTTCTGACCCATCAATGAGGACTGTTGTGTTTCCCTTCATCTTACAATTTCTGAAGTCCACAATCAGTTCGTTGGTCTTACTGACCTTGAGTGCAAGGTTGTTGCTGCGACACCACTCAACAAGCTGATATAACTTACTCCTGTACGCCTTCTCGTCACCATCTGAAATTCTGCCAACAATAGTTGACTAATTAGCAAATTTATAGATCTCATTTGAGCGTTGCCTAGCCACACAGTCATGGCTGTAGAGAGAGTAGAGCAGTGGTCTAAGCAAACGTCCTTGCCAGTGTTGATTGACAGTGAGCTGGAGGTGTTAATTCTGAACTGCACAGACTGTGGTGTTCTGGTGAGGGAGAAAAGAATCCAGACACCCAGGGGTGCAAGGACCCAGATTTTGGAGCTTTTTGATCGGACCTGTAGGAATGACTGTGTTAGAAGCTAAGCTATAGTCAATAAATAGCAGCCTGGCTTAAGTATTAGTAAGTCAATGTGATCCAAAGCCATGTGAAGAGCTAATGTGATTACATCTGCTGTATACCTATTGTGATGATAGGCAAATTGCAGTGGATCCTGGTCCTTGCTGAGGCAGGAGTTGATTCTAGCCATAACCAACTTCTAGAGCATTTCATCATCGTAGGTGTGAGTGCTGCTGGGTAATAGTCGCTAAGGCAGCTCATTCTGCTCTTCTTGGGCGCTGGTATGATTGTTTCCCTTTGAAGGAGGTGAGAACTTCCCACTGTGGCAATGAGAGATTGAAGATGTCTTTGAACACACATGGCAGATGGTTGGCACAGGTTTTCAGAGGTACACCATTGGAGGTTTATCACCTCGTGAGGGTTCATCCCCCTTGAAAGACGTTCCGATGTCGGCCCCCAAGATAGAGATCACAGGTTCAGTGGGTGCTGCAAGGATCCTCATAGCTGAAGTTTCATTCTCGCTTTCTAATTAGAAAAGACATTGAGCTTATCTGGGAATGAACCATCACTGCCAATCATGATGTTAGGTTTTGCTTTGTAGGTAGTAATGGTCTGCAAACGCCAGAGTTGATGTGCATCCCATTCCATCTCTAACCTCGACCAGAATTTTTCTTTTTCTCTTGAGATATCCCTCTGTAAGTCATGCCTGGCCTTCTTGTATAGTTGTGGATCACCAGGACTGTGCAAGAAAATCCATAAAAATCTATTGAATTTAATTTTTGCCTGTAAATGCCTGCAAAACTGAATCTAAAGTACACTTCTGGTAACATAAATGTACTTTGATAATAAATTTACTTTAAACTTTGAACTTCATCCTGCTCCCTTTTTAGCACTACAATTGAATCTGGACCCATTATTTCCTCTGTTGGAACATTGCAAGACAGAAACATCTCTCTTTTTAAAGTTTTTATCTTCTTACGTCTTTTGATTCTTGGTCAACCACCTTCATTTGATATCCCCGTTTCTTGATGCTTTGACTAAGGAGAGAAATTCTCTCTGTCTATAACTTCCATGATGTTGAACACCCCTGTGCAACCTCCTCTACTCAACAGAGTATCATACCAACTTCCTTGCCTCTCATGGTAACCAATATTTAATATCCTTCGGTACCATGATGTTGCAGTGAAAATTCAGCTCAGAGTCACAGCCTGAAGATAAAATATATCAGCCCTGAGGTTTTTTTTCCCTTTAACAATACATGTACTACATTGGCACAGCTGGTAGAGTGTCCATCTCATAGATTCAGAACAGAGTTTAATTCTAATCTCTCTTGCAATCTGAGGGGATTTGTATATTCTCCATGTGACTGCATGGATCTCCCTTGGGTGCTCCAGTATCCTCCCACATCGTAAAGACAGGTGAGTTGTTAGATTACTTTGCCATCATTAATTACTCCTACTCGGTAGAAGAATCTCAGGAGCAGATGGATTATCTCGGGGGTGATGGAGGGAGGGATCTGAAAACGTGAGAAGAACTCTTTTAAATGGAATTAATGTAGGATTAGTGTAAAAGGGTAGTTGATGGTCAGAGGAAGGAAGTTGACTAAAGGGCCTGTCTTTGTGCTAGATGCCACTCTTATCAGAATCAAGTCTATTATCACTGACATACGTCACAAAATTGGTTGTGTGGTGGCATCGATGTGGTGCAAGACATAAATTTATTTTAATTTACAAAAATTAATAGTGCAAGAAGCTTCAAAGGAGTTTTATGAAAATTATTCCTGGCATTGAAAAGCTTGTCATTTGAAGAACGTTTGATGTCTCTGGGACACTTCTCACTGGAATTCTGAAGAACGAGGGGTATCTCATTGAAAACTATTGAATGTTGAAAGGCCTCAATAAGAGTGGATGTGGAGAGGATGCTTCCTAAGGTGGGAGATTTTAAAACTAGAGGACAGAGAGTCATGTATCTGTAGTATTTGTTGCCACAGGAGGCTGTGAGGTCAAGTCATTGCGTGTATTTAAGGCAGAGGTTGATAGATTCTTTATTAGTTAAGGCATGAAAGGATATAGGAAGAAGGCAAGAGATTGTGGCTGAGAGGGAAAGTAGATCAGCCATGATGAAATGTAGGACCAGACTCGATGGGCCAAATCCTGCTCCTTATGGTCTTAAGAGCGATAATGAAGTAGGATTAATAGATACATGGACCATTTAGAAACCTCATATCAGTGGGAAGAAGCTGTTCCTAATACACTGAATGTGGGTCTCAGGACCTTATATCTCAACCCTGATGGTAGTAATGAGATGAGGGCATGTCCTGGATGGTGAGAGTCCTTCATAATGGATGACACCTCTTGAAGATGTCCTCGATAGTGGAGAGAGTTGTGACAATGATGGAGCTGGCTGAGGTAACTGTACACAGATCTGACATGTACTAGATGAGCTAAACAGCCTGTTTGTGTACTGTACTTTTCTGGGACCATGACCCTAATCAATGATGACTATGAGATTGTACAATATTTAATTTTTAGTATGATTTAAATTCTAACTTTATAAGTGTAAGAAAGCAAAATCAATTAAAGGTTTTCAGAGCCCATTGTTCTATGAGAGAACAGTACGGTATGAGACATTATGTATTTGCTATAGTATTATACATTTAAAGTTAAAAATACCTGTTACAGCACCATCTACAGGAGTAAAGGCAGTTATTCCTGAATGAGCATTGAAACAAATTCCCTAATTCCCAAGGACATTTGGAAAGCCCTGGATCTTGAATACAGGACATGGAGAAGGGGTTCTTGGGATGGGATTGAAAGCTTTGAGTCGCTGTGTTGGAAACATGATTCACCTCACACCAATTGCTGTGTCTCACCTGCTGTGGCAGAGTCCATGGGTATGATGACAGCTCAGTCAGCTCCGTGAGAAAACAATATAAGACCTAGGAGAAGAATTAGGTTATTTGGCCCAGCGAGTCTGTTCCAAATATATGTAGCCAGTAAGTATGTGGCCATTGAGCCTGGAGAAATGGCTGAGAAGTGCCACCCAGGTGGCACTCTGTTATTCCATATTTACATACCCTTGTAGAGGGGTATACACCCCCCCCCCCCACTCCTCAACTCCAGCAGGGGAAGAAACCTAAACTGTAGTCCTTCCCCACCGGGCCCTTGCAGTGGCTGCACCGAGTTTGAGTGCGTCCCTCAGCACGTACTCCTGCAGCCGAGAATATGCCAGTCGGCAGCATTCCCCCACGGACATCTCCGTGTGCTGGTAGACCATCATCTTTCACCGAGTTGCTGATCTGCCAGCAGCACCGGATGTTGGTTTCCTTGTGCGTCCCCGGGAGCAGCCCATAGATCAGAGAGTCCTCTGTTACGCAGCTGCTGGGGATGAATCTTGACACTGTCCCTTCCATCCTCCTCCACACCTTCTCCGCGAACCCACAGTGTGCAAAGAGGTGAGTCGCCGACTCCTCCTCAATGCAGTCCTCCCGTAGGTAGCAGGATGTGGAGACGACGTTCCGGGCATACAGGGGGGATCGGACTGGGAGGCCCCCTCTCACCACCAGCCAGGCGAGGTCTTGGTGCCTGCTGGTGAGGTCTGGCAATGAGGCATTTTGCCAGATGAACTGGATCTATCTTTTAAATATACCCATCCTTATCACTTCCACATTTTTACCATCCTTTGAGCGAAAAGCATGGCCTTCCAAGTACCCTTTAAATCTTGCCCCTCACACTTTAAACCTATGCCGTCTAGCTTTGGCTAACCCTACCCTAAGGAGAAGACTGTGTCTATTCACTTGATCCTCTCACAATTTTATAAAACTCGTCAATGAAGAAGTTGAGGTAACCTGATTTGATTTTAGTTGTGATGGCTGCTATGCAAATACAAATTCTGTTTATTTGATAACAGATTTTTAATGCTAAGTCTGGTGTGGCCAAATTGGAAAGGTCAGGTATGGGCCAAATCAAGGCTGTGGGGCTTGGGTCTGAGAGCAAGAAATGACCTGAGGATTGGATGATTTAAGCGCCGGGCCAGATTAAAAAGATCTGGGAGTCGGGGCTGGTGGCGAGGGGTGGGCTGGTTCAGCTCACAGCTCTGTGAGGTTTACTTGTCACTGCACTGAACCGAGGCTGCGGCCTGCAACTAACAGGCTCCTGATTTGGCTGGTGTGACGCCTCACTTCCAACTCATTGTGTCTCACCATGGATTCACTTTCATGAACTTAAGTTCTGAATACTATTTGCTTACTTTTATTGTTTTTGCATGATTTTGCTTGTTTTTTAATGGGTTTTTTAATTGGGTTTCTTTATTTTCTGGCTGCCTGTAAGGACACAAATCTAAAGGTTGTATAAAGTATACATACTTTGATAGAGAGGTACAGCACAAAATCAGGCCCTTCAGCCCTTCAAATCCATGTCAAACGTTTAAACTGCCTACTGTCAACAACCTGCACCAGAACCATATCCCTACTATCCAGGTACCTATCCAAGCTTCTCTTGAACGTTAAAATCCAGATTGCATGGACTTACTTGTCCTGGCAGCTCATTCCACACTCTTACAACCCTCTGACTGAAGAAGTTTCCCCTTATGTTCCCCTTAAACTTCTCACCTTTCACCCTTAAGCCATGACCTCTGGTTGTAGTCCCACCTGACCTCAGTAAAAAAAAGCCTGCTTGCATTTACCCTATCAATACCCCTCATAATTTTGTAAACATCTATCAAGTCTCCTTTCAATCTTCTACATTCTAAAGAACACAGTCATAACCTATTCAATCTTTCTTTATAGCTCAGGTTATAAATTTTGTCTGCACCCTTTCAAATTTGCTTAGATCATTCTTGTAAGTCGGTGACCAAAACTGCACACAATACTCCAAATTAGGCCTCACCAACATTTTATACAACTTCAACATAACATTCCATCTTCTATACTCAGTACATTGATTTAAGAAGGCCAATTTGCCAAAACATGGCGGCACGACACAGCTTGCAGCGGCCACTCCGGAGCTGATTATCTGTTATTTGTGAAATGGGGTGCCATGCGCAATCATAATCGATTGAAAACGGATGTGGGAACACGGAGGAACATCAGGAAATCTCCAGGAAGACCTTCTTCATTGCTGCTGCTGCTGTGAGGTCCGGGACTCTGCTGGGAATAACAGGCCCCCAGTCCTCGGGGTTGCGTTGCCGATGGCCGTTGGCGAGGCCGTCTTAATACGCTCGGCAGAGGATGGTGCTCGGAGAAGCTGTGCCGGAGAGGATGGTCATCGGCTCGGAGGTTCGACGGACTCTGAGTCTGCTGCGGTCAGGTCGCTTTCGGTGTGTGCTGCGTCTGCGAGGCTGAGTCGGGCAGCGCCGTGGAAGTCCATAGCGGGGGTATTCCCTTCTGCCACCAGCGTGGGATGATGAGTCTGTCGGGACCCTGGGGACTTGTGGAAACTGTGTGGTGATTTCTTTTGAACTTATAGTCCTTTAACATCTTTGGAATATTTTTACTGTGCCCATGGTCTGTTTTTTTTTTATCAATTATGCTATTGCCTGCACTGTTGTAACTATATGTTGTAACAATGTGGTTTTGAGCAGGTCTTGTAGCTTTAGTTTTTGGTCTTGTTTTGTCAGGTGGCTTTGGAGCTCCTTTCCGGGGAACGCGCTAAGACGGTAGCGCGATATTAATACGCAGCAGCCTCTCCGGACTCTGGATTGGGGATTGCCAAACGTTATGTGGATTTTCTGGTGAAGTCTGTTTTGTCATGTGCTTTTGTGATATCATTCTGGAGGAACGTTGTCTCATTTTTTAACTGCATTGCATTTGTGGTTTCTAAATGACAATAAACTGAATCTGAATCTGAAAACTCTATCTACCTGTGATGCCACTTTCTACAAATTATGTACCTGCGTTCCTAGATCCATTTCTTCTACTTACTCTTTAGTGCCCATGTGAAAGAACCTAACCTGGTTGGGCCTACCTAAGTGCAAAACCTCACATTTGCCCACAATAAAATCCATCTACCATTTTTCAGCCCATTTTTCCAGCTGATGTAGATCTCTCTGTGTGGTGAACTACATATACCTGTCTGGACACGGCCTCTGCTGACTGCTCCTGTGGCTCCTCCCACAGACCCCGGTATAAAGTTGATGGAGGTCTGAGCCCGGCCTCTCTGTCTCCAGGATGTAGTATGGTGGTCAACCACTGCTTGTTCCTTCTTCCAGTCAATAAAAGCCGATATTGCACCTTACGTCTCAGAGTGAGTTATTGATGTAGATCACTCTGCAAGCCATGATAGACTTCCTCACCGTCCACTACACCTCCAATTGGTGCCAGCTGCAAATTAACCACATTATCATCCAGATCATCGATATAGATGACAAACAACAAAAGACCCAGCATCGATCCCTGCTGCACACCACTTGTCACAGGCCTCCAGTCAGAGAGGCAACCCTCTACAACCAGTCTCTGACTTCTCCCACAATGTCTAATTCAATTTACTACCTCATCCCGAATGCAAAATAACTGGACCTTCTTGACCAACCTCCCATGTGGGACCTTGTCAAATGCCTTGCTAAAGTCCATGTAGACAACATCCACTGCTTTGCCTTCATCCACTTTCCTGGTAACTTCCTTGAAAATCTCTATAAGATTGGTTAGACATGACCAACCATACACAAAGTGATGCTGACTATCCTTAATCAGACCATATCTATCCAAATACTTAAATATCCGGTCCCTTAGAATACCTTCCAATAATTTCCCCACAATGGACGTCAGACTCACTGGCCTATAATTTCCTGGTTTCTGTTTGGAAACTTTTTTAAACAGCAGGACAATGTTAGCTATCTTCCAATCCTCTGGTACTAAGAGGATGCTTAGGATCCGTTGCTAAGGATGTTTTAAATATCTTTTCCAGGACCACAAAGATTTCTGCACTTGCCTCCCATAGGGCAATAATAAATGTACTGTATTTTATTGATGTTTGTACTTTAATACCCCTTTCAATTGATGTGCATCATGTTACATTATGGGTATCGTACATGCAATAGGTAAAGCCTTGATCATGCTCACCTCATTACATGCTTCTGGTACAATTAAAGGAGGAACCTACCAGCCACAGATCCTGAGTGAAGTGGGCAGCTGAGCCCGTCAGAAGCACGTCAACACAACTATCATCCAAATACCCTGCAACTAAAGAGCAGTGGATGTGATCCAATCAGAACATTCAAAATAGTTTGAAATTTTATCAGACTGTTCTCATGAGCTACAAGTCACCAATACAAATAAAAACAGAAATTCCTGCCGGACAGTCTCTGTACAGAGAGAAACAGAGTTAATATTTAATGCTGATGATCCTTCAAGGAGAGAACAAACATCTCTTCTGAAAATGAGAAATACTTTTGCATCCTTTCTGCTCCCCACCAAAATAGAAAGGCTGTGAAAGCATTAGAGAGGGTGTAGAGATTTACCAAGGTGCTGTCTGGATTAGAAAGCATGTTTTATGAGGAAAAGTGTGAACAATCTGGAGCTTTTCTCTTTGGAGCAAAGGAGAACGAGAGGTAACTTGCCTGAGGTGTACAAGACAATTCAAGGCATAGATAGAGTGCACAGCCAGCTAATACCAGAGGATATCCTTTTAAGGTGAATGGGGTGGGGGAGGATAGGGGTTAGGTTTTTGGGCACATAGAGTGGTAAGTACATGGAACGCAATGCTGGGGTTGGTGGTCGAGGCAGATATTGTGTACTAGGAATATTTAAGAGACCCCTAGATTGGTACATGAATGAAAGAAAAATCAAGGACTGTGTGGAAGGGAAGGGTTAGATTGATCTTGGAGAAGGTTAAATGATTGGCACAACACCGTGAGCTAAAGAATCTGCACTGTGCTGTACAGTTCAATGTTCTATGCTCTATGTATTTCACCCTGAATATAGTCATGGAACTTATGGACAGGTCACCAAACTGATAGTCAAAGAAATAGAAAGATCAGAACAACATAATGGGCCAAAGCACCTGCACTATGCTGTAATGTTCTTTGGTCTTTGTTCTTTGTTCTATGTTCATCTATGGAGAGAAAGAAAAAAATTCTTGGTTGAAAATTCATTGCTTTGAAACATCACTTCTCTCCAATGCTGACTGACCTGCTGAGTATTTTTGGTTTTCTTCAGATTTCTGACACCTGCAGCTTTTAATTGTTCCTTTTACTGTAGATAGTCTCTAACTTAACAAGGTCATAAAACTGACAAAATGCAACACGAACAACAGAATGCAGGAACCTTGTCTCTCCGTCACTGATGGGGCAGGCCGGGTACTTAGGACCTAAATCCTGGAAAGAGGCCCAGCTTGTGTTTATATAGATATTGTGTCTGACTGGGTATCTGAGGAAGGAGCCAAGCTACTTTGGTCAAATGTACAATTATAAGATAATACAGAAGACATGCAGGCCAGCTAGTCAATCACACCCCTGCCAAAACATAGGCATCTTGCAGCTTTATTTATAGGGAATATTTGGCAGCTCTTTTAGACTTTGTGGCATCTAAATTGCAGTACACCATTATCTTTCAATAGTCTTAAATTTTGCTTATTGTATTTTTTTAAACAAAGCCTTTCAATAAAATTATAAATAGGAGCAGGACGAGGTTAGACAAGCCTTTCATTTGGTATAATCATGGCTGATCTATGCCAGCCTCAAATCCTGTTCCAATTCCCCATAAACCACAATTCCTTAGTCTTCCAACTCCATCTTAAATAAATATATTGTTCTGGCCTCCACCATCACAAGTCAAGTTTATTGTCACGTGCACAAGTACGGGTACAGTGAACAACCAGCTTGCAGCTGCATCACAGGCAGGTAGATTCAAAAAACAACACACGGACATAAGTTATACCAAACAGTAAAGAAATAAAGACTGTACATAACAGGACATTAGTGTGGAAAAACAACACAATTGGAGACAAGTCTACGGCAGTGAAAATGTGTTCCGCTGCTGAGGAATAATTACGTTTGTGCGGTGGTTCAAGAACTTAATGGTTGTAGCAATGTAGCTGTTCCTGAACCTGGTGGTGTGGGACTTCAGGCTTCTGTACCTCCTGCCTGATGGTAACAGTGAGAAAGAAGACATGCTACACCTTTGGGACAGAGAATTCTAGGAGATTCACTACCCTCTGCCAGAAGCCCCCACAAACCTCTATTTAAAGAACTAGCCTCTTCTTTTCTCTTACTAGTGAATACTTCTCACCATCTATATGGTCAAATGAAGTCCCTGTCAAGCCCCTTTAAGTTCCTATACATTTGAATAAGTTCAGCCCTTATCATTATAAACATCAAGGAATACAAACGCTCACGTCTCACGTCTTGATATGACAGCCCTCTTGACTTAGGAGTTAGTGAAGCACCATCAATAACTCTCGGAGAAGGGAGGTGAACGATAGGCTTTTATTAGCTGCAAACATGACCACAACATCTTGGAGACTGAGGGAGGAGCAGTGCCTCCAATCGCCTTTATACAGGGGTCTGTGGGAGGAGCCACAGGAGCAGTCAGCAGAGGGTCGTGTCCAGGCAGGTATACACATAGTTTACCACAGTTAGCCAGGGCAATCTTTGAGCTATCTCCATAACGAGTACCTAAAGCTATCTATGAGCCTGAATGACAGCTAGCAGGAAGGAATGATAAAGTTGTAAATATTTAACAATAACCCTTGGGTTTATGTAACATATTCATGTAGTGCTAAGTGGTCATAGTGCTGTTACACCGAGTTAGTGATTAGGTTTCTACAGGTTGGTTCAAGAGCAGTGTAGCGAATAGAGTACCAGCGACTCGGGCTCAATAGACAATAGGTGCAAGGGTAGGCCATTTGGCCCTTCGAGCCAGCACTGCCATTCACTGTGATCATGGCTGATCATCCACAATCAATACCCCATTCCTGCCCTCTCCCCATATCCCTTGACTCTGCTATCTTTAAGAGTTCTATCTAACTCTTTCTTGAAAACATCCAGAGAATTGGCCTCCACTGCCTTCTGAGGCAGAGCATTCCATAGATCCACAACTCTCTGGGTGAAAAAGTTTTTCCTGAATGTCTTGAGCCATTGCAGTTCTTCTGATAAATTACCGTAATTCTACTGAAAGTTTTATACCCCTTCATACCCCTCTCGTCCTTGTAGTTATCCAACTTCTCTTATAGGTTGCAATTGAACCCACATCTTCAACTTTGGCTGGTAGCTCACTCCACACTCGCATCACCCTCTGAGTGAAGTTCCCCCTCAGTTTCCTCTTAAATATTTCACCTTCTACCCTTAACGCATGACTCACCCAATCTCAGTGGAAAAAGCCTGCTTGCATTTACCCTATCTACACCCCTCATAATTCTGTACATTTCTAACAAATCCCCCGTCATTCTCCTATGCTCCAGGGAATAAAGTTCTAACCCATCAATGATTCCCTGTAACTCAGGTTCTCAAGTCCCAGCAACATCCTTGTGAATTTTCTCTGAATTCTTTCAACCTTATTAATATCTTTCCTGTAGGTAGGTGACCAGAACTGTACACAGTACTCCAAATTTGGCCTCATCAATGTTTCATCGAACTTTAACATAACATCCAATTCCTGCACTCAGTACTGATTTATGAAAGCCAATGTGCCATTCTACTTTCAAGGAATTATGGATCTGTATTCCTAGATCTCTTTGCTCCAGTTTAATCGCACCTTTCCTCAGTGCAGACTAAGTAGTGAAAAATGTGTATGGCATGCTTTTTAATACAGTTGTTCGTTTATTTAATTCTAATACATTGCAGAGGAATTAGCTTTGATTTAGAATCAAAATCGGGTTTGTTATCGCTGACAATGTCATGAAGTTTGCTGTTTTGCAGCACTATGACAGTACAAAAAATGAAAATTATTTTTACTTTAAGCAGAGGGGCGTGTCCAGACAGGTATACACATAGTTTACCACAGGTGCCCCTCAACCTGCTGAGCTCCTCCAGCAGGTTGTTCATTTGTTGTTCTATTCAGTATTTGCAATGACTTTGGCATCACTATAGGTTGCATACATATCGGGCAGAATTGGAGCGGGATAGTGAATTAACGTGGCAGGCAACAGGAAACTCAGGATCACACTGCAGAGTGAGAGCAGGTGCTCCAACGAGTGGTCACCCCATTTGTGTTGGTTCTGACAATGCAGAGTTCAAAGGGCCCCCTTCCCTCCACCGACCGCAATGTCTACTTTCTCAACATAATCGACGAGTACTTGCGGTTCCCCTTTGCCATCCCCTGCCCCGATACCACTGTCGCGTCCGTCATAAAAGCCCTGTGCCAGCTCTTCACTCTGTTCGGATATCCCTGCTATGTCCACAGTGACAGAGGGTCCTCCTTTATGAGTGACGAGCTGCGCCAGTACCTGCTGGCTAGGGGTATTGCTACTAGTAGGACCACGAGCTATAATCCCAGGGGAATGGACAGGTGGAGAGGGAGAATGTCACAGTGTGGAAGGCCACACTCTTAGCCCTTAGGTCAAAGGGGTTGCCGGTCTCTCGATGGCAGGAGGTCCTCCCCGAGGCACTCCACTCCATCCGCTCCCTGTTATGCATGTCCACCAATGCCACCCCTCATGAACGACTCTTTTCTTTTCCCAGAAAGTCTGCCACTGGGACCACCCTAGGGCCAGTGCTGACGTCCCCAGGGCCAGTGCTGCTCCGGAAACATGCGAGGAGCAATAAATACTCCCCGATGGTCGAGAGGGTTCACCTTCTACATGCCAAACCCCAGTGTGCCTATGAGGTCTTACCTGATGGGCGGGAGGACACGGTCTCCGTCCGTGACCTGGCACCCGCAGGAGCAGCAGACCCCTACCCCGAACACTCCACGGTGACTATGAACCCCGTACCCACCGATATATATACCCATGAGACCCCGCGCACACTCCCCTCTCAGCCGAGGCCCATGTGCACACCTATCCCTACGCAGACTCCTCATGACACTCCCATACCAGGCGCCACGCACACGCATGAGGGATTACTAACGCCTAACGGGCTGGCACCTCAAGTCAGGCTGGAGCCAGCACAACCACCATCTCCGGTGCAATCACCACCGGTGCTACGTAGATCGCAGTGACAGTGATAGACTTAACCTGTAAATATACTTGTAAGAAACTTCGCCCCGTGGGACTCTCTTTTAAAACAAAGGGGGTGTGAGTGTGGTGAACTACATATACCTGTCTGGACACGCCCCCTGCTGACTGCCCCTGTGGCTCCTCCCACAGACCCCTGTATAAAGGCGATTGGAGGCACTGCTCCTCCCTCAGTCTCCAAGATGTTGTGGTCATGTTTGCAGCTAATAAAAGCCTATCGTTCGCCTCCCATCTCTGAGAGTTATTGATGGTGCATCAGCATCTGTGAAGGGAAAGGTATTGTTGACGCTGTGGGTCAAAACCCCTATATCAGGAATGCAGCTGGTGGAATGTGGAGCCACATGAGTCCTGAGGCAAGGTTTCGATCCAAACTGCTGACAATTCTTGTGTCACAACCACGGGTTCAGCAGAACAGCAGGTTAGACAAATGTGCTCATGACCATGCATGTGTCAGCTAATTATTATTTCATTGTGATGATATTTAACTCCATTCTTTTCATCTTAGTATTTGCCAAGACTTGAGCAAAGCACTGCCTGCTTGCATTTGGTCTTGCCTGAGAATTTAGACCGTCGAGTCAACGGGCTCTGAAGACTAACGGTATTTGTTTTATATTTAGTTATTCTTTTCAGCCGCAGTGTATGCTTTGTTTTCCACTTGAGAGTTTTAGTTAACAGCCCTGTTTGGCCTAGCGGTTATTGTTTTCTTTTCCCTCTAACTCTGTTCTCATTAAATTCTGTGAACTACCAACCCACACTTGGGCCATATGCGAACATTGTGACATCCTGTCCTCTCACAGATGCTGCTTGACCTTACGAGTTCCTCCAGCAGACAGTTTGTAACTCCAGTTCCCAGCATCTCCACTGAATCTCATAGGCTGGATCGGCAGCGGTGCGAATACTGACTGTTACATCTGGAGGGAATGGTTGGATTCCAGATTGCTGGGAAGGGAAGAGGTGAATGATTAGGCATTATGTTGTATGGGAAGATGCCATAGGACGTAGTGGGGAGGGCAGGGATTGAAAAGCAGACCAGAAAGTTTTCAGCTGACCGGTCCTGCAAGCCGGAGGTTTGGCTGAACTCCAATGTGTCCCTTCAAAACTTACAGCAATGATCTTCAAGGTCCAGTACACAGCATCAATCCACACGGGATCCTGTCGATGCTGGAAATCTAGAGCAACACAGAATGCTGGCAGAACTCAACAGGTCAGGCAGCATCTATGGAAATGTTTCAGGGCAAAGCCTTTCACTGGGAATGGAAAGGAAGAGGGAAGAAGCCAGAATGAGAAGGTAGGCGGAGTGGAGGAGGACAAGCTAAAAGGTAATAAGCGGAAACAAAATGGGTGGGGAAGGGGGGTATGAAGTAAGAAGCTGGGAGGTGATAAGTGAAAAAAGGAGAGGAAGGAATCTGATAGGAGAGGAGAGTGGATCATGGGAGAAAGGGAAGGAGGAGAGGCATCGGGGGAGGTGATAGGCAGGTGAGGAGAGGAGGTAAGATGCCAGAGTGAAGAAATGAAGACGAGGGAAGAGGCAGGGAAAGAATTACTGGAAGTTGGAGAAATGGCTGCCTTTCCATTAGTTTGGAGGCTAGCTAGATAGAATATGAAGTGTTATTCCTCCAACCTGAGTGGGGCCTCATCATGGCACTAGAGAAGGCCATGGACCAACATGTCGGAATTGGAATGGGGATAGAAATTGAAATGATTGGCCACCTGGAAATTTTCCTTTTTACAGGTGGGGCTGAGGTGCTCCACAAAGCAGTTCTCCAATTTACGTCCAGTGTCACCAGGAGCACCGGATACAGGAGCCGACCCCAACAGAGTGTCAGGTGAAGTGTTGCATCACCTGGAAGGACTGTTTGGGGCCCTGAGTAGAGAATAAGTGTGACGCAATGGACTTTCAACATCGTAAATCAGTGAATTGCTTGTTATGACTCCCCTCTCACTGTGAAACGGAGACACCCCCTTTCCCCCGTTAGGGGGAGAGAGAGCCTGTGGTATGTCGAATACCGGGTGAACGAGTATTCTTCGGGGTACTGCAAGTCTGTGTCTTTACTGATGCTTTTCTGCACGCTTGAGTGCTCGGTGGCGGATGCCGATGCTTTTTTTTGCCGGTGGGGGAAGGGGGGATAATTCCTTGCTGCCGCTTACGCGTGGGAGGGTGGGGCTGGGGGGGGAGACTTTGGGGTTCTAACTTTTAACTGTCATTCATTCTTTCATTCTTTGGGGGCACCCTGTTTTTGTAGATGATTGCAAAGAAAAATAATTTCAGGATATCTCTGACATTAAATGTACCTTTGAAGAGGGAGGAGATGAATGGGCAGGTGAAACCCTTCTGCAGCTTGCAGGGGTAAGTGCAAGGAGAGAGATTAGTGGGGGGGGGGGGACGGGACAAACTGACAGGGGAATTATGAGGGAGTGATCCCTGCAGAAGGCAGAGAGTGGGACAGGAGGTAAAGATGGATTTGGTGGTAGGATCCCGTTAAAGATAGCAGAAGCTGCAGAGAATGATTTGTTGGATGCAGGGTGGTAGGTGAGGATACAAGCACTCTATTCCTGATCAGGTGGCGGGAGGATGGAGTGAGGCTAGATGTCCGGCAAATGGAGGAGGTGTGGTTGAGGGCTGCATCAATGGTGTAGGAAAAGAAACCCAAGATATCTGGAGGGGAAAGCTGGTGGAGGAGTCTTCCAGTGCTTGCTTCACTCTCTGCCCTGAAGTTTTAAAATTCATGAAATTCTTTCCATCTTACATGCTTACCCTGGGGCGCTTTAACAGCATCCCACCCAGGTTTGAAAAAGGGAGCTGAGACTGTCTGTCTCCAAGCAGACAGGAGTAATTACTGGAATTTTGTAAACTGTGAACTGGTGTGTCTGTCTATTCATCCAGCTGCATTCAGGAAGGGAACTGACACAGGTTTATTCTTCAAACACAAATTAAAAATTCGGGAGATATAATATACGCACAAGAGGTGCTGGAATTCTGGAGGAACACACACAAAATCTGGTAAGTTGGCGGTGTGCATGGTCACAGGGGCCTCTCTGGTTCCAACCAAAGGTGGAATTGTTCATCTTTTACTACTTTTCTAAAGATCACAAAACACTGCTAGATATTAAGAACGTTATGTACCTCATCAGCGAGTACCTAGAGAGCGATGGAGCTGCGTACCGTGATGCCACCTGGACTTGCTGCATACTGCTGTAGGGCGGTCCAACAAACAATGCATATGGCCTGACTTGGACGTTTTTATTGAGAAAGCAAGACCCTGATGGACTTTGGAAATGTAGAATGCTGCAAGTCCGAGTTCATTGGCTCGCGGGCGACACCGCAGCACGGGAGATCCGTAGCCTCGGCTGTTGTATGGACCTGACCCTCATACCGTAGCGTCACCTGTTGCAGCCATCCAGGCCAGGAGGTGTGGGAGGGACCAGAGGCCTCTGTGGGAATGCTGGATCCAAACTGGACAAACAGAGGAGCACCTTTAAGGCTGATTTATACCTGTGTGCCGCATCTATGCCGTAGGTACCATGTACCCTACGCCATAGGGTGACAGGCACCTTCCCAAAAAAGTAACTCAGGCATTGCAGTGACGCAGACCGCAACGACTGTGATTGGTCCACTTGGTAGCATCACATTGCTTCCTACGCATTTCCGGTTGCTTCTTCTCCAGCATGTCCGTACACCGATGCAAAATAGATGAACCAAATTGTCAAATCTACCTGCCGACATGTGAAAATGTTTGAAATGCATTTCCTCGTCCATGTCTCTCATGAAGAAACTCAACACAGTGGCATTGAAACCCCACCGCCAACTAGCGTTTTAGCGCACACCAACGCATGCTCGCTATGGCCGTAGCCTACGCAGAAGTGAAAATCAGGGCTACGGCGTAGTCTGTATGCACAAGTATAAATCAGCCTTCAGACTGCTTCCACCAGGGGGCACCACTGAACATCACAGGACATCCCTTCACCCTGTGGCTATAAGACTCTACAAATCCTCCTTAAGTATACGATTTCATTGCACATCTGTATTTTACACTATTAGTTTTTAGTGCATGTTTTGTACCTCAATGCCTACATTTTGAATTTTGAAGTATTTATTTCGAACTGAGTGACCTTTCAACAATAATGTCCTTCGGAATAAATAAAGTTTGATCTTATCACTGGCATCGGTGCTGCTCTTCAGTGTTTGCTGGCTGGACCAGGGTGAAGTCTGATGCACTATCAATCTACTCAGGAACTTGGGCTACATTACAAGCTGCCGGGTGATAGGAAAAGCCAGGTGAGGGGGAAGGTATTTCAATGGGGAACGAGGGAATGAAGCGAGGTGCTGGGAAGTGATAGGCAGAAGAGGTAAAGGGCTTAAGTAGAAAGAATTTGATAGGAGAGGAGAGTGGATCATAGGAGAAGGAGTATCAGAGGGAGGTGCTGAGCAGGTGAGGAGACGAGATAAGAAAGGAGCCAAAATGGGGAATAGACAAAGAGAGACAGGGAAGAGGGGGGAAATTACCAGGCTAGAGAAATTGATATTCATGCATCTGATTGGAGGCTACCCAGTTGGAATAAATCTCAGATGGGTTACTCCTCCAACCCGAGTGGCGGTAGCAGAGGTTATGGACCAATAGGTCAGAATGAGAGTGGGAGGAAGAATTAAAATGGGCGGCCACCAGGAAATCCCATCTCTTGTGGTGGATGGAGCAGAGGAGCTCCCCGAACTATGTCGGGTCTCACCGTTGTCGAGGAGGCAGCACCAGTGGATGATCCCGACAGACTGGCAGGTGAAGTGTCGCCTCTCCTGGAAGGATTGTTTGGGGCTCTGAGTGGTAGTGAGGGAGGAGGTGTAGGACTTTTCTCGCTTGCTGGGGTAAATGCCAGGATGGAGATCAGTGAGGAGTGATGTGTGGGCAAGGGAGATATAACATCTACCCTGTTTTTCTGCTTCCTTCTCATTGTCTCGATGCATGAACACAGCAATGGTTTCCTTGTTTTTCTTTCAGGTTAGTATATTCCTCTGGTTCACAAAGCTGTGTTCGGGAGAACACGTTCAAACAGGGTGACGGCTTGGTAGAGAAGCTGCAAACTGTGGTGATGAGCAAACCAAGCTGAGATGGGGTCCAGAGTTGACCCCCCGTGAACTATGAGAGAGAGAGAGAGAGAGAGAGAGAGAGAGAGAGAGAGAGAGAGAGAGTGATGATTTAATATTATGGCTTTGGCTGATTGTTTACCTTTGCTACAAGGACACTTTCTTTGCCTGCTTGTGAGATTCTTGCAGAGACAGCAAGGTGGGACCGGCCTGATGGACGGCCGGTGCCCTGAAAGGGGAGATAAAAAACAGGTCTGCGAAGACACAAGCAGACACACTATGGGACACTGACAGAGCGTTGTGCATCCACGTGAAGGTGGGAGTTTGGAGGATTGATTCGGGGGAATCGATCAGTGGCTCACAGTGTGTGAAGGTGTGACCGGTGGGGACTTGTTGTGTGTCCACCCTCGCCTGGGTGACAGGTCTACCACTGAAGAACAGTCGTACGGGGTCACAGTCGGTGACCGTAACAGGGCAAGAAGACAACGGAAGGTTCGACGGCAACTGAATCACCTCTCTCTCTCTCCAACGTTACACCAGAACTACCTCGACCTAAACAGAACTGAACTGAACTCTTCACCATCGTAAGACTATCCATTTACCCCTAGACTTTAAAAGAGCTTGGTTTTGATTCCTATTTCCACACTTCTGTATATATCGTTTCTAAACTGTTTCATATATTTTGCATTTTATAGTACTGTATTACTTAGTTTACTAATAAACACTATTAGTTACAGTAAAACCAGACTCCACCGTGTATTCCATTTCTGCTGGTTCGGTAACCCCGTCACGGGGTACGTGACGCTGCTCATGAGCCTGACCCAAAACTTACACTCTCTCGCCCCTGTAATTTACCATCCTCCTCCAAATCTGACCTCTTTATCCTCTGGTACTGATCCAATGGAACCCTGTAGCTCACCATCAACCTGGACATGTTACAGACCAGAGCATTCAACACCCAGCAAAAGAGGGTCTGTAGCTTTAAGTTTCTGGGTGTTACTATTATAGAGGATCTGTTCTGGACCCAGTATGTACAGTAAATGGAACTGCAAAGAAAGCCCAGTAGTGCCTTCACTTCCTTAAGAGTTTTCAGAGATTTGGCATGTCATCAGAAACTTTGGCAAACTTCTGAAGTGGAGAATGTATTGACTGGCTGCATTACTGCCTGGTATGGAAACACCAATGCCTTTGAATGGAAAATCCTACAAAAGGTAATGGATTCAGCCCAGTACATCACGGGTAAAGCCTTCCCAACCATTCAGCACATCTACATGAAACGCTGTAAGAGGAAAGCAGCATCTGTCATCAGAGAGCCTCACCACCCAAGCCATGCTCTTTTCTCACTGCTGCCATAGGGTAGAAAGTACCAGAGCCTCGGGACCCACACCACCAGGTGCAGGAAGAGTTATTACCCCACATCTGTCAGGCTCTTGAACAAAAGGGGATAACTACACTCACTTCCTCATCCATTGACATCAAAAACCTACGGCCACAATATTTACATAAAGTACTTTCAGATATTGCTTTGCAGTCTTTTGTTTTCGTCTGCACAGTCATCCCTTTTGTCATTCAAGTCCTTTTGCAGGATAGTCGGTTCCAAACTCGATTTTTTTAATCAATTGTTATCCTGCTTTGACTTCTCTGAGTTTTCTCTTTTGTTCCAGATTGTACTGTCTCTTGTGTCTCAGGTTATTATTCTGAAATGTAGAATCTGTTCCCATCAGCACAGACAGACAATATCTTCAGTGGAGTATCCATGGTTTGACTCCACCCTGTGGAAGACTTCTAAATGCTGTGTGCGACATATACATGGGATCATATATGTACTTTGATAATAAATTTACTTAGAACTTTGATGTACTGTACGTACTAACATAACACCTACATACCTTCCCAAAGGACTTTCAAGCCAGCTTTAATGGTGTGGAAAGATGCACAGTGTGATGTTCACCATCAGAGTGAAAATAATGACCAGGTCATCAGCGGCACTGACTCGGGGATAAAAATTGACAGGAAACTCTGACTAGCTTCACTGGTCTTTTTTGAAATATTAATGGTCTTGCGCATTCAACTGAGAGGGTGGGAAGTTCCTATAGTGGCACATCTGCACTGAGGTGCCAGCTTGGATCATTGCTCGGGTCTTTGGAGAGAGACAAATCCACAGCCTCTCAAGATGAAGGTGACTGGTTAGTGTGTCATGTTACAGGGGACCGCCGAGGACTCCAATCTCAAAGTGCTTTTCACTAGTTTAAGTGGAGAGAAGTTGACACCTGAGATCAGATTATACTAACGACTTCCTTTTCCTCTCCTCAGCCCCCAGGCTTTGGCACCAGTTACTGTGCTCTACCTTTAGATTTTGATTTAATTTTCTAAATAGGGTCAGATCAAAACAGGTGGGCAACTTTGACAAGATGTGAGGGAGTTACAGGTCTACCTCGGGGGGACGGGATATCAGTGATCTTGCTCTGTTTGTATAGAGTCCCAGTAATATTGTTTGATTGTTTCTGAGATACGCTGTGCACACCTTATTGTCCGACCTAAAGAGAAATGTACTTATGGAAATACATAGAAACATAGAAAATAGGTGCAGGAGTAGGCCATTCGGCCCTTAGAGCCTGCAGCACCATTCAGTATGATCATGGCTGATCATCCAACTCAGAACCCAGTACCTGCTTTCTCTCCATACCCCCGATTCCTTTAGCCACGAGGGCCATATCTAACTTCCTCTTAAATATAACCAATGAACTGGCCTCAACTGTTTCCTGTGGCAGAGAATTCCACAGATTCACCACTCTCTGTGTGAAGAAGTTTTTCCTCATCTCAGTCCTAAAAGGCTTCCCCT
This sequence comes from Hypanus sabinus, assembly GCF_030144855.1. NCBI lineage: Eukaryota > Metazoa > Chordata > Chondrichthyes > Myliobatiformes > Dasyatidae > Hypanus > Hypanus sabinus. Next base: position 125,990,871 of record NC_082713.1, read on the forward strand.
TTATCCTTAAACTGTGACCCCTCGTTCTGGACTTCCCCAACATTGGAAACAATCTTCCTGTATCTAGCCTGTCCAATCCCTTTAGAATTTTAAACGTTTCAATAAGATCCCCCCTCAATCTTCTAAATTCCAGTGAGTATAAACCTAGTCGATCCAATCTTTCTTCATATGAAAGTCCTGCCATCCCAGGAATCAATCTGGTAAACCTTCTTTGTACTCCCTGTATGACAAGAATGTCTTTCCTCAGATTAGGGGACCAAAACTGCATACAATACCCTAGGTGCAGTCTCACCAAGGCCTTGTACAACTGCAGTAGAACCTCCCTGTTCCTGTACTCAAATCCTCTTGCTATGAATGCCAACATACCATTTGCCTTTTTCACTGCCTGCTGTACCTGCATGCCCACCTTCAATGACTGGTGTACAATGACACCCAGGTCTCGTTGCACCTCCCCTTTTCCTAATCGGCCACCATTCAGATAATAATCTGTTTTCCTGTTCTTGCAACCAAAGTGAATAACCTCACATTTATTGCATCTGCCATGAATTTGCCCACTCACCTAACCCATCCAAGTCACCCTGCATCCTCTTAGCATCCTCCTCACAGCTAACACTACCGCCCAGCTTCGTGTCATCCGCAAACTTGGAGATGCTTCATTTAATTCCCTCGTCTAAATCTTTAATATATATTGTAAACAACTGTTTGCACACTAATCTCCTGTGTGGGACCTTGTCAAAAGCCTTTTGAAAATCTAAATATACCACATCCACTGGTTCTCCCCTATCCACTCTACTAGTTACATCTTCAAAAAATTCTATAAGATTCATCAGACATGATTTTCCTTTCACAAATCAACGCTGACTTTGTCCGATGCAAGGGTGCTGTTCAGCAGTCTGACCTGACAGAGGCAGACTTGGCCTATGGGCAGTAATGAAAAAGACTCTAGCTTCCATCTATCTCTCAGTGAGGACTGTCTATTTGCTTCCACAGATACTGCCTGACCCGCTGAGTTCCTCCAGTGTCTTATATTTTGTTCCATATTCCAGCATCTGTAGTCTTTCTTGTGTCTCCATTCTTCCACTCCACTTCAATATTTACCCTATTTGGAAAGGTTTCCTCTTCTCTTCAGTGTGAGTCCCTCTCCCACTGCTCTTCCCCCAGTGACTACCTCCCTTTTAACTTTTAGTCCAGATGAACGATCTCACCACAAAATGTCAACTGTCTATTTTCCTCACATATGCTGCCTGACCTGCTGAGTTCCTCCAGCATCTTGATTTTTTTTTCTTTGATCAACGTCACTCTTTTGAGTTGAGAAGATAGAATCATACAAAATGTTTACAAGGCTTACCAGGGTAGACGTGAGAAAGTTTCCCTTGGCTATGATTTCTGAAACAAGATGCTTCTCTCCCCATTAAAGAGCCAGCATATCAGGATTGAGATGAGAAGACATCTCTTCAGCCAGTGTACAAACAACCATAAGATCATAAGATCCTAAGATAAAGGAGCAGAATTAAGCCATTCATCCCATTGAGTCTTCTTCACCATTCCATCATGGCTCATTTATTATCCCTCTTCACTCTGTTCCTCTGCCTTCTCCCCATAACCATTGGCACACTTACTGATCAAAAACCTACCAACCTCCACTTTAAATATACCCAAAATCTTGGCCGCCACAGCCGTCTGAATTCCAGAAGAAGTTCAGAAACCAAAGGGGTGGCTCAATCACTATATTTGAGGCAGAAGACAATAAATATTTGTGAATTCCTTGAATGAAAGGAAATGAGGTCAGTGGGACTGAGATAAAAGATCAACAACAACCTTAAAGAATGGTACACAGATGCTAGAATTTGAAACATGAAGAGAACTACTAGAAGAATTTGACTGCTCAAACAGCATCTGCGGAAGGAGAAAACGCTGGCACAAGACTAACTGGCTTCTCTTTCCCCAGTGGCTGCTCGACCATCTGAGTTCCTCCTTCGCTACTGTTCTTGTTACTGAATGGCGCAGATACACAACAGGCCAAATTACCTCCTCTTGCTTCCGTTTCTCTTCAATGTCGCAGAAGCTGAGTGTAAGGAAGTCCCGGTTTTGTATGGAATTATGGACTAGCTTTGGATTTATCTGATAAGACTGACCCCATAGTCATCAAGGATAAAGTGAGAGCTGAGAATGGATCAGAAAGAGAGTAACACTGCTCTTGCTGTACAACCAGGCATCCTTGTATCACATAAACTACCTTACATTCCGACTGGGTCATCGAGCATCTTTGCTTCATTCAGCAAAAGCGGAACTTCCTGGTCGTCTATATTTTGATTCCCATTCCCATTCCTCCTCTAACATGTCGGTCCATGGTCTCTTCCTGTGCCAAGACGAGGCCACCCTCAAGATGGAGAAGCAATACCTTATATCCTGTCTAGATAACCTTCAACCTAATGGCATGACTATTGATTTCTTCTTCCAGTAAAGGATTCTTCCTCCCCCTCTATTCCCTACTCTGGCCTTTTACCTCTACTCACTTGTCTATCACTTCCCCAAGGGTCCCCTCCTCCTTCCTTTTCTCCTGTGGTTCATTCTCCTCTCCTATTAGATGCCTCTTTCTCTAGCCCTTGTCCTTTCCCACCCACCTAGCTTCACCTATCACCTTCCAGCCAGCCTCCTTACCCTCCCCCACCTTTTTATTCAGACCTCTTCCCTCTTCCTTTTCAGTCCTGAAGGAGGGTCTTGGCCCGAAATGTCAACTGTTTATTCGATTCCATAGATGCTGCCTGACCTGATGAGGTTCTCCAGCATTTTGATTGTGTTGCTTTACATAGACTGTGTTTTCATTGCTTTTCCAAGTAAGCTAAATTTGACTCATCTAATACCTGGGTTAACTTATTTAGCCATTTAGTCAGGATATCTACCCAATTGCTGCATCAAGTATAAGTGCTGAAGAAACAGGACCTCTGGCTGATTGATTTACATCCATGCATCACCAAGGGACCGTGTTGCTAGAAAAACACAAACCTTTATTTTCCTCGTTGGTTGCAGTGTTCTACCTGTAGACGTGCTCCCACAGGAAGTTGTTCTCGCAATGGTAATGTACCTGTGGGTGTGCAGTCTCTAGGCATTCTGATTGTACTGTAGGTATAAGAGAAAGTTTGTTGTTTAAACTAACTTATAACAGCTGTAATCTTATTTGATAACATATCTTTGCATCAGTATTAATAGAAGAGATTGCCTTGTCAGATTCCAAATCAGATCTCTTAAGTGGCCTCCCGATGTGAACCAGCACCCTGCAATCATTACCCTTGGTAACCTCATTCCATTTTCTGCGTACACTTTGTGCTTGTTTTCTTTCCATAAATTCAATAAGATTGAATTTTGATATCTCATTTTTTATAGTGATTCGTGAATTTCCATGATCTGAACTGCAGTATTTTCTGAATCGGAAAGGTCGGGCACAGGTCAAGTTGAGGTGACGGGGTCCTTCCCCAGAGCATCTCGAAGTGATAAAACTCAATGTTTGTACAACAATTTAGCCGCCAGACCAGACTGAAAAGGTTGGTGCATTGGGGCCCAGGGTGAAGGTTGGTCCGGTTCAGCTTGCTGCTCCACAAAGTTTACTCAGCTCTGCGCTGAACTAAGGGTCTGGGGATGGACTCTCATTGTGGCCTTCAGTTCAGAATGCTGTTTGCTGGAATTTATTGTTTGCATGATCTGGGTTTTTTTTGCAAGCTCAGTGTTTGACGGTCTATTGTGGGTTCTTTCTGGTTTCTTTGCTTTGCTGCTGCCTGTTAGGAGATGAATTTCAAGGTTGTATAATGTATAAATACTTTAATAATAAACGTATTTTGAACTTTGAACATAGTTAGTAATCTGTGGCCAGTCCGTACAAGTCTGAGAGAAGAAGAAATTCCTTCACTCGGAGGGCTTTGGAATTCGCTACCCCCGAGGTCTAGAGGAGCTCAGGTCCCAAATGTATTCAAGACTGCAGTTGATAGAACATAGAGCAGTATAGCAGAGGATTAATCCCTTCAGTCTACAATGTTGTGCCAAACTAATTAAACTGGTCCTTTCTGCCTGCACAATGTCCATATCCTTCCATTCTCTGCACATTCATGTTCCTACCTTAAGAGCCTCTTAACTACTCTACTGAATCTGGCTCTATGCCCAGCCCTGACAGCACATACCAGGCACCCACCACCTTTCTGTTAAAAATACATGGTCCTCACATTTCCATTAATCTTATCCTCTTCTCATCATAAATGCATGCACTCCCATGACCTTTTATAGAAACATAGAGAACCTACAGCACAATACAGGCCCTTCGGCCCCAAAATTGTGCCGAACATGTCCCTACCTTAGAAACTACTAGGCTTACCTATAGCCCTCTATTTTTCTAGTCTCCATGTACCTATTCAAAAGTCTCTTAAAAGACTCTATCGTATCTGCCTCCACTACCTTGCTGGCAGCCCATTCCATGCACTCACCACTCTCTGAGTAAAAAACTTACCCCTAACATCTCCTCGGTACCTACTCCCCTGCACCTTAAACCTGTGTCCTCTTGTGGCAACCATTTCAGCCCTGGGAAAAAGCCTCTGACTATTCACACGATTGTAACCCCCTGGGTCACCTCAGGCTCACTCACACTTGTTCTCGCCTAGGGGGAGCAGCCTTTGGTCCCGCCAAACTCGGTAATCAGCTGGTGTGGATGCTGTGTGATGTCCCCGCCTCGCCCAAAAACAGACAGTACACCATATGCGATTAAATGAGTACAATTTATAAAGGTTACTATAACTAAGTGATTAATAACGATACAGTATATATGAAGAGAAAAAATAAAGAAAAGGCGCCAAACTTATCAAAGTCCAAACCACTTCGTGCACAACTGTTGGAGCTCAATTTCGGAAGTCTTCTGGCCACCATTCGATCCCCTCCGAACTCCTCGACTCTCAGCTCAGGACCCTCCGAGTGGTCAACCAAGCACATCTAGCTTCATCCCCCCTCCTCGGAGTACCTCCGGGCCTTGGACCCCCGCTTGGGGTCCGTTCCTCGCCCAGCTTACGGTATTGCGTCCTCTCTCTCAACCCCCTCGCGCTGATCTCCCCAAAAGCCCGTCAACAAAAGCTTACAGACTCAGAAGAAAAAACGTTAATCCCCATTTGGTTTACAAAGGAATACAATTCTCCCAGCACTCTCGCGCAACAAAGAAGCATTCCTGCTGGTTAACAAAACAAAAGAAGCCCTTTTGATTACATACACAGTAACAAAGAGAAAAAGAAAAAAACCCCTTTACACGATCAATGCCTCTCATCATCTTATACACCTCTATCAGGTCACCTCTCATCCTCCGTCGCTCCAAGGAGAAAAGGCCAAGTTCTTATAAGGCATGCTCCCCAATCCAGGCAACATCCTTGTAAATCTCCTCTGCACCCTTTCTATGGCTTCCACATCCTTCCTGTAGTGAGGCAACCAGAACTGAGCACAGTACTCCAAGTGGGGTCTAACCAGGGTCCTATATAGCTGCAACATTACCTCTCGGCTCCTAAATTCAATTCCATGGTTGATGAAGGCCAATATACCATATGCCTTCTTAAGCACAGAGTCAACCTGCACAGCAGCTTTGAGTGTCCTATGGACTTGGACCCCAAGATCTCTCTGAATCCTCCACACTGCCAAGAGTCTTACTATTAATACTATATTCTGCCATCATGCCATCGTTTGACCATGGGAGAAAGATATTGGATATCTATTCTGCCTATGCCCCTCGGAATCTTTTGCAGGTGCAGGTCAAGGGGTGTTCAGTGCTTTGGGATGCCTGTTGTAGGTGAGTTGAATCCGAGGTGCATACAGAAGGGTAAGGATCACAGCTGCTCATTAGACTTCAGTTTGGTGTTGGGTTTGAGACCAACATTATCGCACCTGTAACTTCCCTTAAAGAAGGGTACTTTAGATGAATGTTCGATACATATGACAGAACCTGAAAGCCAACACCTCCTGCAAAGCAAAACCAAACAACATAAATGACACTATTTCACTGCCAGATGAGCTCAATGCCTTTTATGCTCGCTTTGACTGACAGCATAAGGAGGCACTTTCACAAACCCATGAGCTGGTGATTTCAGTCCCTTAGGTCGACCTGTAGCATCCTTCAGGAGGGTGAATCTGTAGAAAGCACTGAGCCCAGATGGGGTAGCTGGCCAAGTACTAAAGACCTGTGCTATTTAACTGACTGGAGTGTATACAGACATCTTCAACCTCTCAAATCATCAATATGAGGTACCCACCCACTTCAAGCAGGCTTCAATCTTACAGTACTCAAGAAGACTCTGATTATCTACCTCCATGACTATCATTAAATGGCACTTACATCCACTGTGATGAAGTGCTTTGAGCGGCTGGTCATAAAACAAATCAATTCTTGCCTGAAGAGTTGCTTGGTTCCACTCTAATTTGCCAACCCTCACAACAGGTCAACAGCAAATGCCATTTCACTGGCCCTTCACTCAACCTTGGAACTTCTGGACAATGAAGGTGCATTCATCAAGATGCTTTTCATCGAGTGCAGCTCAGCATTCAATGCTGTCATCTCCTTGAAATTCATCACTAAACTCCAAAGCCCAGGTCACGAATCCTCCCTCTGCAACTGGATCCTCAGTTTCATCTTGCAGTTGGACTGCCAACAACATCTCCTTCTCAATCTCCATCAGCACAAGGCTGTGTGCTACCTCATTACACCTTTTTACACTATTTATTTATTTTGTAATTTGTTGTGTTTTTTTTTTGTTTTTCTACTGTTCTGCTGCCCCCAAAACAACGTGCTTTACACTATATAAGTCAGTGATATTCACTGATATTCAGAGATAAGTCACTGATTTTCATATTTAGATTTCCAGAAAGCATTTAATAAGATTCCCTGTCAAAGTTTAATAGAGAAAATAGAAATTAATTGTGTCGAAGGTAACATTTTGGCATGGGAGAAGGTTGCTTGACTAAAAGGCATCAGAGTGTAGGTGTAAATTGTTTGTTTCTGGATGGCAAGATGTATGTGCTAGTGTGTGGCAAGACAGCAAGGGATGTGCTACTGAGGTCAATGCTGGAACTTTAATTCTGCATGAACTTTTCAAATCACTTGGATGAATTGACCAAAGGTGTCACCACACCTTTGCAAAACAAGATAGGTGCAGGGGCAGACAGTGTTGAGGAAGCAGGGAGTTTGTAGAAGGACTTGGACAGAATAGGAGAACGGGCAAAGAAGTGGCATATTTAGTACAGTGTAGGGAAGTGTGTGCTCATGCACTATGGTAGAAGTAATAAAGGCACAGACTATTTTTTAAACAGGGAACAAATTCGGAAATTGAATGTGAATTTGAAAGGGACTTGGGGGTCCTAGTTCAGGATTCCCTAAAGGTAGCTCGCAGGTTGAGTTGGCTGTAAGGAAGGCAAATGTAATTTTAGCATTCATTTCAAGAGGACCTGAACATAAAAGCAAGGATTGGCCAGACTGCATTTGGAGTGTGACGAGCAGCTTTGGGCCCCAATAAGCCAGGAAATACTGGCGTTGGAGAGGTCCCAGAGGAGGTTCACAAGAATGATCCCAGGAGTGAATAGGTTCACATATGAGAAGCGTTTGATGGCTCTGTGCTTGGACTCACTGGAGTTTAGAACAATGAGGAGGCTCTTATTGAAACATACCAAGTATTGAACAGCCTGGATAGAATGGATGTGGCAAGGATGTTTCCAATAGTAGGAGAGTCTAGGACCAAAGAGCACAGCCTCAGAATTAAAGAATAGATACGGGGAGAAATTTCTTTAGCCAGAAGGCGGTTAATCTGTGGAATTCATTGCCGCAAATGGCTGTGGAGGCGAAGTCATTGAGTATATTCAAAGTTGCAGTCAATAGGTACTTAATTAGCAAAGTTGTCAAAGTTACAGGGAGAAGACAGAAGAATGGATTGAGAGGCTAAATAAAACAGCCACAATTGAATGGTGGAGCAGACTCAATGGGCCAAATAGCCTAATTCTGCTCCTATATCTCTTGGATTTTATGATCATAAAGTCTGCTGATGATAGAATGGATGAAATGCTAAAATGTGTGAAGAAGTCAAAAGGAATTGACAAAGGGACATCGATAGACAAGTGAGTTGACAAAGTTCTAGCAAATGGAGTATACTGCGGAGAATTGTGCTCACGGAGGTATGAAAAATGAAAACAAAACTCATGATCTAATGTTGAGAGACTGCAGAGTTTATTAATGTAGAGGGATCTATGTGCTCTGCTGCATAATTTGCAAAAGGCTGGTGTGTAGATACAGCAAGTGATTACAAAGCTAACAGTATTATTATCATTGCTAGGTAGATTGAATAAGGAGGTTAAGTTTCATTTAGATGGGACATTGGTGAGACTGCATCTGGAGTACTGTGCACAGTATTGGTCTTTTTACTCAAGCAAGGATACAAATGCATTGAAAACTGTTCAGAGAAAGTTTATCAGGCTAACACCTGGTCATCATATGACAAAATATTGAATTGGTGTGGCTTGTAGATGCTTGGAAGAGTGGGACAGAGCCTGAATGGATGCATTGAATACTTCTCTTCGGTATTCACCACTGAGAGGGAACTTGATGACGGTGAGGACAATAGGAGTGAGATTGATGTTCTGGAGCATGTTGATATTAAGGGAGAGGAGGTGTTGGAGTTGTTAAAATACATTAGGACGGATAAGTCCCCAGGCCCTGATGGAATATTCTCCAGGCTGCTCCACGAGGGAAGAGATTGCTGAACCTCTGGCTAGGATCTTTATGTCCTTGTTGTCCACGGGAATGGTACCGGAGGATTGGAGGTCCCCTTGTTCAAAAAAGGTAGTAGGGATAGTCCAGGTAATCATTGACCAGTGAGCCTTACATCTGTGGTGGGAAAGCTGTTGGAAAAGATTCTTAGAGATCGGATCTATGGGCATTTAGAGAATCCATGGTCTGATCAGGGACAGTCAGCATGGCTTTGTGAAGGGCAGATTGTGCCTAACAAGCCTGATAGAGTTCTTTGAGGAGGTGACCAGGCATATAGATGAGGGTAGTGCAGTGGATGTAATCTACATGGATTTTAGTAAGGCATTTGACAAGGTTCCACACAGTAGGCTTATTCAGAAAGTCAGAAGGCATGGGATCCAGGGAAGTTTGGCCAGGTGGATTCAGAATTGGCTTGCCTGCAGAAGGCAGAGGGTCATGGTGGAGGGAGTACATTCAGATTGGAGGGTTGTGACTAGTGGTGTCCCACAAGGATCTGTTTGGGACCTCTACTTTTTGTGACTTTTATTAACGACCTGGATGTGGGGGTAGAAGGGTGGGTTGGCAAGTTTGCAGATGACACAAAGGTTGGTGGTGTTGTAGATAGTGTAGAGGATTGTCGAAGATTGCAGAGAGACATTGATAGGATGCAGAAGCAGGCTGAGAAGTGGCAGATGGAATTCAACCTGGAGAAGTGTGAGGTGGTACACTTTGGAAGGACAAACTCCAAGGCAGAGTACAAAGTAAATGGCAGGATACTTGGTAGTGTGGAGGAGCAGAGGTATCTGGGGGTACATGTCCACAGATCCCTGAAAGTTGCCTCACAGGTAGATAGGGTAGTTAAGAAAGCTTATGGGGTGTTAGCTTTCATAAGTCGAGGGATAGAGTTTAAGAGACGTGATGTAATGATGCAGCTCTATAAAACTCTGGTTAGGCCACACTTGGAGTACTGTGCCCAGTTCTGGTCGCCTCAGTATAGGAAGGATGTGGAAGCATTGGAAAGGATACAGAGGAGATTTACCAGGATGCTGACTGGTTTAGAGAGTATGGATTATGATCAGAGATTAAGGGAGCTAGGGCTTTATTCTTTGGAGAGGAGGATGAGAGGAGACATGATAGAGGTGTACAAGATATTAAGAGGAATAGACAGAGTGGACAGCCAGCGCCTCTTCCCCAGGGCACCACTGCTCAGCACAAGAGGACATGGCTTTAAGGTAAGGGGAGGGAAATTCAAGGGGGATATTAGAGGAAGGTTTTTCACTCAGAGTGGTTGGTGTGTGGAATGCAATGCCTGAGTCAGTGGTGGAGGCAGATACACTAGTGAAGTTTAAGAGACTACTAGATAGGTATATGGAGGAATTTAAGGTGGGGGTTTATATGGGAGGCAGGGTTTGAGGGTCGGCACAACATTGTGGACTGAAGGGCCTGTAATGTGCTGTACTATTCTATGTTCTATAGATCATGAGGATGCTTCCTCCAGTGGAAGAACATAGGACAAGAATCCACTGTTTATACAGCAGAGAACAAATATCAGTATGTGGCGACCCATTTCCTGGCACATCCAAACCGGCTCACAATTAGATAGCCTACAGGGGTTTGCGAGCACAGAGCTTTGGAGCCTCTGCGCCATGGGGGGCAGGTTGAGGGAGGCTTAAAAGTGAGGCTGAGGATTTTGAACAAAGTTTTTTCCTTCGACTGCAGTTACCGACTCCGTGTCATAATTTTAGCGCTGCATGTAGCACACCGCTACAAGTACATAGCTTGTTTGGCCAACTATGAAGCCTTGTTAAGTTACTCCCATCTGCATACACATGGTCCATATCCCTCCCATCAAACGCAGCTATCATGCCTACTCCATCAGTGGACCTGGCAACATGTTGCAGATCTCTACCCCTCCTCCCTATAGTGTACTGACCAGAAGTGAAGCTTAACCCACCTGCAACATGACTTGCTCGCCCTTTCGGTATATTGTGCTGGCCAATGAGTAAAGCCCTCCCAACTACTGAGCACACCTACATGAACCGCTGTTGTAGGAAAGCAGCATCCATCATCAGATAACCCCACCACCCTGGCCACGCTGTCTTCTCACTGGCTGTCGTCAGGTAGAAGGTACTGGAGCCTCAGGACTTGCACCACCAGTTTAAGATCCGTTACTGCACCTCAACCATCATTCTCAACTTCTCTTGCCCCATCATTGAAATGTTCCCACAACCAATGATCTCACTTTCAAGGACTCTTTATCTCATGTTCTCGATATTTATTGCTATGTATAGATATTTGCATTTGCACCGTTTGTTGTCTTCCACAGTCTTTCATTGTTCCTGTTATAGTTACTATTCTATAGAACTACTGAGTATGTCCAGAACAAAATGCATCTCAGGCTGCATGTAGTGACATATGCAGTATGATAATTACATTTAATTTGAACCCTGAATCCATAGCAAGTCAGAGTCATACAGCACCAAACAGGCCCTTTGGTCTAACTTGCCCATGTCTACCGAGGTGTTCACCTAAAGTTAGTCCCATTTCCTAACATTTGGGTCAAACCCTCTGAACCTTCCCAATGCATGTACCAGTCTAGACATTGTTTGAATATTGTTATTGTTCCTGATCATCCAGCAGTTCATTCAATACACCCTCTGTGTGAAATAGTTGTCTCTCAGGTTCCTATTAAAGGGTTTTGGATGGTGATGGAAAAACAGACGGGGGAGAGGTAGATTAGCTGGTTGAGTGGTGTCACAGCAACAACCTTGCACTCAATGTCAGTAAGACCAAGGAATTGATCGTGGATGTCAGGAAGGGGAAGTGGAGTGAACTCACACCAGTCCTCATCAAGAGGTCAGAAGTGGAAAGGGTTTCAGGTTCCTGGATGCCAGCATCCCTGAGGATCCAACCTGGGTCCAACATAGTGATTACAAAGGCACAACAGCAGCTACATTTCATTAGAAGTTTAAGGAAAGCTGGTTTGTCACCAAAGGCACTCCAGAATTTCTACAGATGTACTGTGGAGAGCACTCTAACTAGTCTCATCACTGTCTGGTGTGGAGGGGTCGCTGCTCGGGATCGGAAAAAGCTTCATCAGCCAGCTCCATCATGGACACTTGCCTCGCCAGCATGTAGAACACCTTCAAAAGGCGGTGCCTCAAAAATGCAGCATCCATTATTAAGGACTCCCCATCACCCTGGACACACCTTCCTACTGTTCCCATCAAGGAGGAGGTACAGGAGCCGGAAGCCATGTACTGAATGGTTTCAGGAACAGTTTCTTCACCCCCCCCCCCCATCAGATTTCAGAATGGACAATGAACCCATGATCACTACTTCAGTCTTTTATACACTACTTAAATATTTTTATATATACTTATTGTAATTTGTAGTTTTTTTTTGTAATATGCTGCAGAACAACACATTTCAGGACATTTGACAGTGATATCAAGTCTGATTCTCAACCTTTCCCCCTCACTTTAAACCCATGAGCTCTAATTCTTGATACTGCCATACCTTGTGCATTCACTTTATTTATGCCCTCGTGATTTGATACCCTTTATATGATCATCCCTCATTTTCCTACGCTCCAAGAAGTCCTCGCCTCCTTTACTTGAGTTTATATATTCATTTTAAATAGCGCAGCAGGCTATTTTCTCTTTTCTCCCGATACGAGAGTAGCTCTCTCGGCCCATCAATGTGAATCTACGTTTGCGTCCTTGCTGGGTCTTTGCAAGGTGCCCAAGCTGTGGGCGGTCAGTGTGTGTTCGAGCTCCAGTCCGGGTTTTCTGGCCGAACTGAACGAGGAGGCTCTCAGCTGGCGCAGCCGCCATTGGTTGCTCGCCGTGTATTGGCTTCAGCTGGCGCGGCCGTCATTGGCTGTTCGCCGTGTATCGGCTTGAGCTGGACGCGAGAGCGATTGGCTGCTCGCACTGTATCGGTTTTCAGCTGATTGTGAGCTGCGCTCTGCGGCCGGGCCGGCGGCGCTGGCTGGCCCTGCTTCCATACTCTCCGTACAGAGGCTTTTCTCAGCACCAGCCCGCACTGCCCAACCCCTCCCCCTCCCTCGCCAACCACACACCGGCTCCTGGGAACAAAGCTCGGGCGGCAGGGCCCCGGCGGCTCCGCAGCTCACGGTTCTCCTGGTTTAAAGCCCGCGTCCTCCTCCTACCCCCCATCCCTTCACCCCCTCCTCCCAAAGCACAGGAGAAGGAGGGGGAGAGAGAGAGAGAGAGGGAAGGAGCGAGCGGCGGTCGATGTGTCTTGTGTGCGTGCTGAAAGACAGATCTCAGCCACAGCTGCCTCCACGCGTCAGGAGCCGAGACCGTTCCGAGGTAAGCTCTCCGCGCTCCCTGGCTTTGACGGACGTGGCCGGCTCCATGGCACTTTTCCCCGGGCGCTCGGAACCGCGCTTTGATTGAAAGCTGTTACTGTTATACGAAAGCCTGGGTGGGAAGAAGAGAGGGAGACAGAACAGTAGGATGAAGGAAACAAGGAAAACTGTTGGCTGCTTCTCTTCGGGAGGACGAGAGTCAGGACGCTGATGTTTTGGGAGGGGAGTGCGACGATAAATGCAAATAAGGGGAGGATACCGCCACGGGGAGGAGGGTCGTGGAGGGTTGGACAAGAGAAAATACCTAAAAGGCCAACCGGGATTATGATACAGTAGGTTGTGGTGATTTGAAAAGGCGAAAGATTCAGTTGTAACTTCAGAACGCGATTAGGATAAATATCCCAGTGAGTAACATTTTCGGACTTGCTTGGGATAAACAGGGGCCCAAGTCTGTAGCCTCTCAAAGAATCGGAGCGGGTGGGACGGGTGGATTGGCCCCGTTCTATGATGTTGTGAACTGTCTTAAAGCTCACGGCGACCCTCTTTCTTTAAGCCACACTTAAGATATGATGCTCGGCACGGGAGTACGTGTGCGTGTCTGTGGAGGATGATCTTGCTTTGGCGAGTGTTTTGGGAAGGGCATAGTTGATGGGGGTCAGCAAAGAGTATCCGAACCCCCGCTGCCTCAGCCCCGCCCTCTCCCCAAGTGGGTGGTGACACCTCTGTAGGATGGAAAGGGGATGGCCCAGGGTCATGAGCGTGCTATAATATGACCGCGAAGAGGTGGGTGTTGAGTTGACATTGACATTGGTCCATGTTGCCATCCTGAAAGGTTTTACCTGGGTAAGAATTTCTTTGGGGTGTAAGCTGAAGGGGATGCAGACAGTGTGTTGAAGTAGTTGGATGTGTTTGTCTAATCAGGTTTTTAATGCGAGGTTCTCAGCTCCTCAGTTGCCCACAGGGTCTTACAGATACTGCGAACTAGCTGTGTGCCAGTCTCCTGTGTGCACCCTTTACTGGGATCTGAGAACCTCTAATTAGTGATTTGGGCTTTTTCTTCGGCTTTCTTGATTAGTTGCGACCGCCACTTCTCTCTGCACTAAATTCGCATTCTCCCGCAGACAAAATAATGGCTTGGCTCCCAAGTGCTTAAAACGCTTACTTTTAAGAAAGGTATAACAAAAGCGGCTTTGCACATCATAGCCTTAAGCGTTTACCTGCATTATTGGAATTAAGTGTTTTGTTCGCAGTCTGCTATAAATAGAAATGGATTTTTGCCATATCCATCACTTTTGAATCAGAAAAATTATTAATGTGCAGTGCTGGCTGTGAAGTTACTTTGAGTTTCCTAAAGCCGTGTTGGCCGAGTCAGGAAGAAAAGAAACGAGGACTAGCCCGCTGATACGAGCAGGGATTTTAATAATGCGTGCATGCAGAGCCCTTGCCTTGGAGCTCAGAGTTGGTGTACTTCCACTGTGAGCAAAGATGTCTGGCTTCTTTAAGGAAGGAATGCTTTTTGATTTATTGCCAAGGTTTGCTATTGGTACCGGCTTTCTTAAGCACAGCTGCTTGGGCTGCGCAATGTCACAGGGCAGCCCCCTCAATTACAGCAGGCTCTCTATCTCTAGCCAAGTTCTCCCTGCCCTCTGTGAACACTGCCTCTCCTGCGTGATGTGATATAAACATGGAAACTCGAGTCAGAGCTAAAATATTTGGTGGTGGTGGTGGTGGTGTTTGTGGGGGGGGGGGGGGGGGTAGCAAGATGGTTGGGGCAGGAGAAAGGAAGAACTGCCAGGAATTGTTCGTAAGACTTGACATTCAAGGCTTGGGTACCTGCTAAGCGCTGTCTTCAATGGAAAACGGGTGGAATACGCGTAGCCTTTCTAATGCCACTTAAGTTCGAGTTGCTCCCGAGTGGCCTTTACGCCTGAACCTAGATGGCTATTGCCAGCCGGGTATACAGTCAATACAGGGCTAATACACCTTCCAAGCGAAATGCTTCTGGCCAGATGCAATTGAGTAAAAAGTACTGAATTCCCCACCACTCCACTCTGCAGTGATACCTAGCAACTGTGACATTAGTAAGTGCGTGCGGTTCCCACTATTATTTGACTGGTTAAGCGCTGAGCAAGTTTGATAATTCAATTTCTTTGCAACATAGGATGCTTCTTTGCCACAATAAGATGTTGGAGTCCATGAGTTTTTGTTTGAAACTGAGTCTGGAGTAGAGAAAGTAGTTTTATTGGTAATTGTTTTTAACTGTAGACTAGCACATTAGCACTCATTGAATAAATCTTTCAATTGAATCAGTTTGGATTAACATGCCATCCCAAACAAGTGAATAACTGGAGTCATTAGGTGCCTTTGTATTTACTGTATATTTTCACTTCTCTTTGGAGTTTCTCTTATCTGCTGGGGATTTAGTGCAGGTATGAAGTGAATGCTGATGCTGTCTCTGAAAACAATGAGTTGCTAATGCTAGGCATTTGAAATGGAGTCGGGAAATTATGCATATGCTTAGACGGTCAGCCAGCAGCTGTAGGGGAGGAACGTTAACCCCATTTTTTGCCACAAATATTAAGTATCTCCAGCATTTTCTGTTCGCATCTTGTGTGCCCCCAGTTCTCTTCAAAGAGTTGTTGAAACAAAAATCTGTATGGTAAACCCAGATTCTGCAGATCCTGGAAATCCAGAGACAGACAGACGCAATGCTGAAGCGACTCAGCAGGTCAGGCAGCATCTATGAAAGGAAATGAACAGTCAACATTCTTGGGCCAAGACCTTTCCTCAGGACTGAACTGTTTATTCCTTTCATAGATTTTGTATGGGATTTCAGGTGCACCAAAGTAAACGACTTTATTTGCAACTAGAGCTTTATTCTCCTCTGTCCCTTGTCAATAATTGATTATTATTAAGTATTTGTCCTGTGTCCTGTGGTTGGGAAAAAATGTACAAGAAATGTCATGCCTTCTTAAAGTATTCAACCCTCAACCCTTTGTCCACATAGATGAGTATTACAACCAGGGATTCTGAAAATGAGACATTAAAATGGGAAAATAGTTGAGGCTGAGTACTTTTTCAAGGCATTGTACCAGTGTGTGTTAATCTTGGTATCCCCAATATTCATTTGCACTATTGCTGCTAGCACCTTCAGATGGGAGGAGAAACTGAAATGCTTCTCTCCCACCCTCTCACCATTACAAGGGTGTGAAGGTCACCTACATTGCCTGCAATCTATTTTCTATCAATTACGTATTACAAATTTTTCACTGACCTGTGTTGCAGGCTCCCACAGATTCAGTCTTTACATCACATTTTAAATTAGAATCTGTTAAAATTATTCCCATTCAGCCAAGCTCCGGGATACTGTACTACGTCCGGCAGTCAGTGTGAGGAATAACATTGGAAAGAACGTGAAGATTTGTTCTGGCCGTTTGTGGTGAAAGCCTACTTCTCGCTGTGATCAGTTCAGGGGATGCGCTTGTGAGTAAAAACAAATAGCATTAGTCGTGATGAAGGGTCTTGGCATTTACCCTTTTCCGTAGATGCTGCCTGACCTGCTGAGGGCTTCATCTGCGGACTTCCTCATGTTAATTATTTGATATTTTGTGAGGCTATTGCAAATAGCCTGTCAGTGCAGAGGTTTTCGAAGTACACTCACTGGCTACTTGATTAGGTATGGGAATGAAACCCAGTGAGGTCTTCTGCTGCTGGAGCCCTTCTGCTTCAAAGTTTGATGTGTTGTGTATTCAGAGATGTTCTTCAGTACACCACTGTGCTTATCTGAGCTAGTGTCGCCTTCCTGTCAGCTTAAACCAGTCTGACCATTCTCATCTGACCTTTATCATTAATAAGACGTATTATCCACAGAGATGTTGCTCACTGGATTTTTTTTTTGCATGATTCTCTGTAAACTAGAGATCTGTGCATGAAAATCCCAGGAGATCTGCAGTTTCTGAGATACTCAAGCCACCCCATCTGGCACCAACAATCATTCCATGGTCAAAGATCACTGATCACATTTCTTTCCCCATTCTGATATTTGGTTTGAAAAACAACCGAACCTCAAGCATGCCTGACTGTTTTAATGCATTGATTTCTTGCCATATGATTAACTGATTAGGTACGTGTGTTTAATGAGCAGGTATACTTGTGTACCTAATGAAGTGGCCACTCAGTGCAAGTTGTGAGGGTTTCGGAAGAGTTGGCTTAGCTGGCTCATTGCTTTTCAGTAGACAGTGATTTCACCTGATTAGGACAAGAAGGATCCAGGTTCGATACATTGTCTAGCATGGGTTGGTCAACTGCCAATGGCATCATCATTGATTCCTACATGTTGACGCCAGTTCTATTGACTAGGCAGAGTGGTGGGGTTTTTTTTTGGTGGTGATCATTGCCAAGCCTCTCATTTGTGGGTGATTAAAACTGGAAGGGGTCTATTTATCAATGCACCATGAAAAGCATTCTGGCTGGGTGGATATTGGCTTGGTATGGCAACTCTTCTGCCTGTGACCGGAGCAAACTGCAGAGATTTGTGGACGCAGTTCAGCACATCACAGGAACCAGTCCCCTCTATCACCTCGGTCTTCACTTCTTGCTGCCTCAGTAAAGCAGTCAATGTAATCAAAAACCCCAGCCTAAAAGCTGCCAGGCAGTCTTAAGGGTGGCCTCAGCTCTAACTCTGGAATGGTCCTCTTGTACGACAAGATGGTCTCCTGGCCTCATTATGAACTTGCACTTCATCGTCCACCTGCATGGCACTTCCTCATTAGCTTTTATTGTTTATTTGACATTATTATCATTTTACCTTCTCAATGCACTGTGTAATGAATTGATCAATATGAACGGTATGCAAAGCAAGCTTTTAACTCTGCAATTTTGGTACATGTGACAATATTAAACCAAACCAAAATAATGATATCATGAAGCTAACATGCAGACGATATTTGTGTCTGTAGTTGGCGTTGGATGGCTGTTGACTTTCTTCCAAACGCGGCAGTACATATGTAATTTGACTAAGCTTTTTTCTCCCCCCCCCCCCCCCCCCAAAAGTTTACGGATGGTATGAAGCAGGGAGACAGTGAGCATAGGAGGATGCGGGAGGTCTGTAAGCGAGTTAAGTGAATGTTTGACAATATGGTAGGAGGCATATAATGGGGGAAAATGTAAAAATTTCCCCCTTGGGTAGGATAAATAGAAAAGTGAGTGTTTTTAGGAGATTGCAAGGTGTGGTTCAGAGGGACTTTGTAAAATGAATCAGTAAGTTTTATTTAGAGATCCAATATAAAACAGTCCCTTCCAGACCAATGAGCCATGGCTCAGCAACCCTAACACCAGCCTAGTCACAAGACAACTTACAATCTCCAATAACCTTACTCATTACTTCTACTTTGGACTGTGGGAATAAGCTCTCACAATTCTAGGGCAGTGCGTACAAGCTCCTTACAGACGGCGACAGAATCGAACTCCAAACTCCGGAATGCTCGGTACTCCAATGGAGTGATGCCAACTGCTGCCGTGGCGCCCTTAATACGCAGGTACAGCAAGGGATTAGAAGGGGAGGTGGTGTTTTGAGCTGTTCATTTGAGTACGGGGGTAAATGTCCGATCTTATCTTCAACACAGCTGTAGTGAGACAGCGCAAGGGAAGGGTACACTGTGATGGAGCGTACGAGGCTAAAGCTCTTCAGGTGGCAGCTCACTTCCCAGGAATGTGAAAATTTCAACTAACTAGACCTGAAGAGAAGGAGGGGTGTTATTGCTGAAATGTAAAAACAAAAGTGGGTCTTGATAGAGTAGATGAAGTGATGATATTTCTCCTGAATGACCTGCTTCAACCACTGGTCACGGGTTCATGGCAAGACTATGGCCACTCAGGACTGAAACTAGATCTGGGGAGAGATAAAAGTGCCTGTATTTTACTCTGACTCTCGGTTAGATGAATCTTCGTGTTCTTTACCCAGGAAGCCTGTGGTGTCTCAGTCTCTGGGTAATTAGTGAGCAGAGCTAAGGTTTTGCTTGCTCAGGAACTGAAGGGGGGGTGCAAGGGAAGTGAAGTAAAAGATCGACCATAACATTGAACAGCAGAGCAGGTATGAAAAATTAAGTTGTTTCGTCTACTTTACTAAATTCTTAAAGGGGTGGAAAAATTCTCTAGTGAAGTGGCCACAAACCTGCATCCTTGCTGTACAGATGTTACTAATCCTGATGACTGATTAAGACATTTTACAGGGTCCATGTGCATCCTGTTCACTCAGCTGCTTTCGTGGGACCTGCGTGTAGTAAATTCAATACTCTGAGCTCCCTCTGATCCTGCACTCCCCCAGGTAGCTCTTCTGTTTGAGAGGCAACAAGGCTCTGGGACATGTGCATTAAGGTCGCTTCAGGTCCAGTTCGTGACCCACGTTGGGAACAGTACAAGGCCATTAAAATTGATTTAGGTCTAGGCGGAGGAATTGAAATTGATTTATTATTGTCACGTACTGAAGTACAGTGAAAAGCTTTCCTTAAATATTCATACAGATCAGTTCATTATATCTGGGGTCATATGTTGTGTCCAGTGCTCCCGATGTGGCCTGCTGTACACTGGTGAGACCTGTCATGAACTAGGGGCTGCCTTGTCGAGCAACTCCACTCCAACGGCTGGAAGCAGAATTTCCCGGTGTCCCAACATTGTAACTCTGATTCTCATTCCTGTTCCAACATGTCAGGCCACGGCAGGTTTTTGTGCCAAGTTGAGGCCACCCTCAGGGTGGAGGAGCAACAACTGATATTCTGTCTTGAGTAGCCTCCAACCTGAAGGTATAAATATTAATTCCTCCCCCCCCCTCCCCCCCCCCCCCAACTTCTATTCCCCATGCTGGCCTCCTGCCTATCAACTTCCCTTGTGCTCGTCCTTCCTTTCTCCCATAGTCCACTCTATTCTCTATTAGACTCCTCCTTCTCCAACCCTTTACCTTTCCCACCCACCTGACTTCACTTCACACCTACCCATTCAATTCCCCTCCCATCACCCCTCACCCCCACCACTTTCTTATTCTGGCAGATTCCCACTTCCTTTCCAGTCCAGAAGAAGGGTCTCGGTCCGAAACATTGGCTCTCTGTAGATGCTGCCTGACCTGCTGAGTTTCTCCAACATTTTGTTTGTGTTGCTTTGGATTTTCAGTATCTGCAGAATGTTCGTTACGTGGTGCATCGAGCTAGTTCAAAGTAAAACAATTACAGAATGCAGAATAAACTATAACAGCTACATAGTGCTGTGTGGGTAGGCAGGCTCATGACCATGACCAAGGCAGATTGAGGTCAAAAGTCTGTTGTACTCGGGAGTTGTTCAATAGTCTTGTAGCAGCAGGAGGAGAAACTGTCCTTTTCAGGCTTTTGTATCTTCTGCCAGATGGAAGGAAAGAGAAGAGAGAACGTCTGGCAAACCAGTTATCAAGCAGATTACTATCAATAGGTTTGGCTGTTTGGCCGATTTCGGTGTCGGGGCTGGAGGTGAGGAACGTGCTGGTGTTCAGCTCGCTGCTCCAAGAGCTGTGCTAAAGCGAGGCTGTGGCATGCAGATAAAACGGGCTGCAGTCACGACTGGCTTTTTTGTGGCTGTGGACTCATTTTCAGGAATTTCAGTTCTTGCTGTTTGCTAGCTTTTATTGCTTGTCTGATTTTCTTTTTCTGCATGTTGGGTGTTTGGTCTTTTTAATGGGTTCTATAGGGTTTCTTGGTTTTGTCTGCCTGTAGGGTGGTGAATCTCAAGGTTTTGTATGGTACACTTTGATAATAAGTGTACTTTGAAATTGAACTTTAAATGTTCAAAGTAACTTTAATATCAAACCGTGTTTGTCAGCACGTGCCATCCTGAGATAATTTTCTTGTCGGCATTCACACTGGAACAAAGAAAGACAATAGAATCAATGAAAAATAATTACACAAAAAGTTGAACAAACAATGTTCAAAAGTAGACAAACTGCAAATACAAAAGAATGCAAATAATAAGTAATACTGAGAACATGAGTTTAGTCATTGAAAGTGAGTCTATCAGTTGTGGAGTCAGTTCAGTGTTGGGGTGAGTGAAATTATACATGCTGGTTCAGGAACCTTTTTGTTAAAAATGAGTCTTTAGAAGGGTTCGTGCTGAAAAGTGTGGTTAATTGATTTTTGTTGGACTTGTAGAACTAGACCCCTTTGGCTCACTAAATCTGTGGTGATATGAACCATCCACTTGCACTGATTCTGTTGCATGCTCCCCACGTTCCCACCCGCTTCCAGTTTCTGCCGCGTACACACTGGCCCAACAGGGGCAGCATGCCACCAATCTATCGAGCTGCGGGTCTTTGCAATGTGGGAGGAAACCAAAGGACCCAGAGGAGGACTGTATGGTTACGGGGAGCACCTGCAAACCATGCAGACAGTACGTGAGGTCAGGAACCCAGACGTCTGGGGCTATGCGGTAGCGGTGCTGGTAACTGCACCATCGTGATATGAAGCAGAGGTTGGATGGAGGTACAGAGCAGCCTGTGGTGTCACGTGCAAGTCTTCTAACTTGTGGATACACGTCTGTGCAGAACATAAGCCTGAGAAGAACGGTTGGAATGAGGGAGTAGTTGCCCTGCTTGCAACTTTTCAAACTCCTATCTGTAAATGACTTTAATCTCTTCAGCCTTTTGCAAAGCAGGGAAGGTAGATGGACTATACTGGTGAGATGACAGAATGAGAGAGTAATAGTTTTAATGTGATCAAACCTGTTTCTGTGCAGCTGTCATGATGTGGCATTGGGCACAATTGTCAATGAAGGTCTAGTACATGAGATCTGTACGAGCACCAGCGTACAGAGGGATCTTCGGGTCCAAGTTCATTGTCATTTTCAGGAAACAATGCAAGTAGATAAGTTGATAAAGAAGGCATATGGCAAGTGTGCTTTCATCGATTTGACATGAAGTGCAATAGGAGGTAATGTCACAGATATACAAAGCTTTGTTTAGGCCACATTCAGTACCGTTCAGTTCTGGTCACCCCATTCTGTGAAAGGATTTGGAGAGACTGAAGAGGAAGTTCACCGGAATGCTGCCTGGGTCGGAGAGTACGTGCTACAAGGAGAGTAATGGATAGTTAACCCAGAGGCTGAGGGAAGTGCACAGGCAAGGTAGACAATCAATCAGGGTAGAAATGTCAAATACCAGAGGGCAGAGCTTTAAGGTGAGAGGGGTGCATGTTTAAAGGAGATGACACAAGTTTCTTTAAGTTGGTGCCTGGAAAAGGCTGCCATGGATGGTGGAGGATGATGATCTGATAGTGGCGTTTGGGAGGGCTCACGAAGGTAAAGGAAATGGGGGGTGGGGCAATTGGATCATATGCAGACAAGTGAAGTTAGTTCAATCTGTCCTCACAGACATTGGGGTATGGAGGGCCGGCTGCTGCACTGTCCTGTGGAGAGTTTTGTTCCAGGGTGGATGGAATGTGATCAGTGCACTGTTTTCAGATACTATATATATATATATATATAAGCGGCTCATTATTGTTAAAAGCCATTACAAGCCTGGTCCATACCTGCCCTCAGTCTTGAGGGACTGCTTAGACTTCACCTTGACCTCTGTGGGTTTGGAAGCCAGTGAATAAACTGCAGATTCCTCCTCGCGTGTGAAGCAGGAGCTTGCTGGGTGGCAGCAGGTGAGAAGTTCAAACTACAGTTCATTCTGCTGTAAGATCGATTTGAGTGCTTTGTGAAGGGTGTTGGTCAGGATTACTCATTGCCTTCTGAAAGACGCTGTGACATTCTCAGCCTCTGGCAGAATCGTCCGAGCGTCTAATCGAAAGCTCAAGACCCTGGTGGAAGGTTGACAACTGGGAGTCACGGGGCAGAGAGGCGGTTTGAAGCTGTTGAGAGTGGGAGAGACAGCTGGCAGGCAGCCAAGCAAAGAAAAATTACTCGTGTGCCGATTGGCAGAAGTTGTCTTAATTATGTGGAGGTTCAAAAGGGCAGAATTGGAGAGACTGCTGTCATTGAGTGATTCCGGGGCAATGAGGCCTTAATATTAAGATAGACACAAGTGGATCAAATAAGGAATTTGTCTGCAGACAGCTGCTGCCACTTGGAGGAAGTTGCCAATAGTGACCCAGTCAAGACAAATCTTGATGAGGATTTGAGGGAAGTAACTTGCAATGTGGGAAGTCACTTCAGTGGCATTAACTATTTGACTGGCTCCATTTTCAATGGGTTGTAGGCCAAAGGGCTAAAAACCCACAGAACGTCAGTGCAATGCTGCATTCCCTCAAAGTCTCAGGGAAAATCAGGACTGACTTTGTTGTTTCACATGTAATTCTGGACCTGTTTCTACGTAGGGAGGGAAAGCACGAGCAGTGACAAAAAGAGGAGCTTCATGCTTTGCAGAACAACTGAGACTGGTGTGTGGACTGGTCGACCTACACTTAATTAGGTACACCTACACACCTAGTTAATGCATATATGCACGCAGACATGGTCAACCGGTTCAGCTGTTGAGAAAGAACAGAATGGAGAAGGAATGTGATCAAAGTGGCTTTGACCGTGGAAGGATTGTTGGTGCCAGATGGGGTGGTTTGCAAAACAGCTGATCTCCCAGGATTTTCACACCACAAGATTCTCTAGAGTTTGGAGAATGGTATGGAAAAACGCACACAAAAAGAATCCAGTGAGCAGCAGTTCTGTGGGTGAAAATGCCTTGTTAATGAGAGAGGTCAGAGGAGAATGGCCAGATTGGCTCAAGCTGAGAGGAAAGAGACGGTAACTCATATCCACATGCTACAACACTGGCATGCGGAGGGGCACCTCTGAACGCACAGCACATCGAACCTTGAAGCGGATGGGCGACGGCTTATGGAGGTATCTAATAAAGTGGCTACTTAGTGTACATTCAAACTGTCTTGCCTCAATACCTCTTTGAGGGGTAAGGTGAGCAGAGCAGTGAGAATGTTGTGGGTTGTAGCTGAAGATGGAAGTGTCGTCTTCTCACTCTGGGCTCATCCAGCTTCCAGCAGGTGTCACTCTGCAGTAACCAGGCAGTCAGCTTGAGAGTCTGTATAATCTATTCCAATGATGCTCCAGTTCTCTGGAGTCCCTGGTACTGAGAGTAAAAAAACATTATGGTAGGTATGGTGAAACAATTTGATTTTTTTATTTTCTTCCAGTGCATTTGTTGACTTAAAAATGAAGGAGGATTTGCAATGATCAGTTTAAACTCCCAAAATGTATCCATTTGAGTAAATTGCTCTCCCTTTCTAATTAGTTTGCAGTGTTTGTGATCTGTGATTGACATGTCTGGTTACCAAGGACGGAGCAAGAGAGATTCCAGGTTGAAAATGTCAAGAATGAGTCCGACCAGACTTAGCAACCGACTGACAAATAAATATTCTGGGTCGGTCCAGCACTGATCAGTAAAGCACCTTGTCCATCGGGCCTTGCTTACGAATGTACAGCGTAATTGAAGAGCTAAGAGAAAAAGGAAAGCAGTACACGTAGAAATTAATAATAGCAAGCCAGAAACATCCACTCCTGTTGGTTTTGTGTGTTGACCTATTTAATTCTTCGACTAGTTCCTAGGGATTTCTGGATGAAATTCTCTCAACTTGAAACAGTTGATTTTGCACACTATAATTGCATTTGAAAATGGAAGTCTTTAACAAATCAGATATGTTTTAATAGCAATTTTTAAATGTTAATTCTGCATCTAGGACCAGACATGATTTTAATAAAAATGAAGTAAAAATAGAACAATTAATTGTCCAATTTCTGGCAATTTCTACAGGGCAAATGCAGTCATTAGAAGCACTAACTAAATTGATGTTTAAACAAAAAGATACTCTGTGGGTCAGGCAGTACGGATGAACTTTTAGGTTAGTGGCTGCTGAAACTGGAACAGTGAGAGATTAAGCACGTTAATCTGTGATAAGTTTATTAGCAATTACTGATAGTAAACTGCTCCAGTATTCAACAAAATCTGACATTTATTAATGACTACAGATAAGAGGAGCATTGTGAACATTGTACATCTTTGGCCCTCCTTTGTGCCTGCAGCCACATGTTCATGTTCATTGGGAGGTGTTCTCTAAAGGTTATATGATTTATGAGTATATGTTTAAGGCCATCTGCTGTAACCCATCTACTTCCAGGTTCAGTATGTTGTGCGTTCACTAATGCTCTCCTGAACACCACTGTTGTAAAACGTGGTTATTTGAGTTGCTGTCGCCTTCCTGTCAGCTTGAAGCAATCAGGCCGTTCTCCACTGACCTCTCACTAACAAGGTGTTTCACCCCGGGAAGTTTGTTTCTCACACCATTCTCTGTAAACTAGAGACGAAAATCCCAGGAGATCAGCAGTTACTGGGATATTGAAATCACTCTGTCTGGTACCAGCAATCATTTTGCAGGTCACTTGAATCACATTTCTTCCCCATTCTGAAGTTTTGTCTGAACAACTGGATGTCTTGAGCATGTCCACATGCTTTTTGTGCATTGGCTTGCCGTGGCGTGATTGGTTGATTAAGTATTTGCATTAACGAGCGGGGTACCTAATAACGTGGTCACTGAGTGTATGTTGTAAATGTTGATGTGAAACTTTTCTAAAAGCTACTTTTCTATACTCAGTCACTGTGACATTAGAGGAGGCCATGGAGAGCTGATGTAGATTGGGAGACCACTTCGACGAGAACCTATGTTGCATCTGCTAGAAGAAGTGGAATCTCCCAATGGCCACCCATTTTAATTCCAATTCCAATATGTCTTAATTTTCCGGAACTTCCACCATCTCCAATGGGATCCCATTGTCAAGCACGTGTTTCTCACACCACCCTCCACCCTTTTCTTTCTTCCAAGGCCTTCTGTCCTCTCCTATCAGATTCCCCCTTCTCCAGCCCTGTATCTCTTTCACCAATTTCCCAGCTCCTTATTTCACCTTCCCCCTCCCCGTTTCACCTATCACCTTGTGTTTATCTCTTCTGACCCCCTCCCAATGTCTTCATCTTTTGTTCTCCAGTCCTGCCAAAGGGTCTCAGCCCACTAAGTTGACTGCACTCTTTTCCCATTGGTGCTGCCTGGCGTCTGAGTTCCTCCAGCATTTTGTGTGCTTCCGTGCATCCTCACAGACTACTGATATTTTTCTGGCCATCTTGTTCGCTAAGGTCAAAGTCAAGTTTATTGTCATATTCACAAGTGCATATGTGCACAGATGCAATGAAAGACTTAGTTGCAGCATCATAGGCATATAAGCAGTGTTCAGAAGAAAAGTATAAATATAAATTGATAGTTTTTACAATAAAGGACAATTCCGACAAGTCCATTTAGTGCAAAGTGGTCCTAGTGTTGCTGTACTGCAGTGACAGGGATTTAGCTGGTTGGTCAAATAACCAAATGGAAGTAGATGTTCTTGAACCTGGTGTTGTGGGACATCAGGCTTTCTAGCTCCTGCTCAACAGTAGCTGTGAGAGCATGCCATTGTTTGAATGGTGAGACTCCTTGGATGTTTTCTTGAGGCAATGCAATGGAGGGGAGGGTTGAGCTTGTGATGTATTGAGAGTCCTCTGCGGCTTTGAGAGGGAGGGGGTAATGTCATTCAGCCTGCTGTCATTGATATAGGCCACAGCTGACCTGTCCCCTTTCTGCCATCAATTCAGATCTTTTGCCTTGTCCAACAATGGCAGCGGGCTTCCATCTTCCTCTGAGATGCGTCCCCTGCTTTCGTAGTTAGATCTTTTGTGAATGGACTTGCGAAAGGAAATGTGTTCTCCTACACAGTCCTGTTAGTGGAGGTCAACTAGGAGTTGAGGATGCCATCGTCTACCTGCTGAACTGTGTCTACGCCCACCTGGACAAGCCGCCGAGCACTGAGGGTCATGTTTTTTGACTTCTCCAGTGCATTCAACACCATCCGCCCTGCTTTGCTGGGTGAGAAGCTGACAGTGATGCAGGTGGATGCTTCCCTGGTGTCATGGATTATTGATTACCTGACTGGCAGACCACAGTACGTGCGCTTGCAACACTGTGTGTCAGACAGAGTGGTCAGCAGCACTGGGGCTCCACAGGGGACTGTCCTGTCTCCCTTTCTCTTCACCATCCACACCTCGGACTTCAACTACTGCACAGAGTCTTGCCATCTTCAGATGTTTTCTGATGACTCTGCCATAGTTGGATGCATCAGCGGGGAGATGAGGCTGAGTACAGGGCTATGGTGGGAAACTTTGTCACATGGTGCGAGCAGAATCATCTGCAGCTTAATGTGAAAAAGACTAAGGACCTGATGGTGGTGGACCTGAGGAGGGCTAAGGCACCAATGACCCCAGTTTCCATCCAAGGGGTCAGTGTGGACATGGTGGAGGATTACAAATACCTGGGGATACGAATTGACAATAAACTGGACTGGTCAAAGAACACTGAGGCTGTCTACAAGAAGGGTCAGAGCTGTCTCTATTTCCTGAGGAGACTGAGGTCTTTTAACATCTGCCAGACGGTGCTGAGGATGTTCTACGAGTCTGTGGTGGCCAGTGCTATCATGTTTGCTGTTGTGTGCTGGGGCAGCAGGCTGAGGGTAGCAGACACCAACAGAATTAACAAACTTATTCGTAAGGCCAGTGATGTTGTGGGGGTGGAACTGGACCTCTGACGGTGGTGACTGAAAAGAGGATGCTGTCCAAGTTGCATGCCATCTTGGACAATGACTCCCATCCACTCCATAATGTATTGGTTAGGCACAGGAGTACATTCAGCCAGAGACTCATTCCACCGAGATGTAACACTGAGTGTCATAGGAAGTCATTCCTACCTGTGGCCATCAAACTTTACAACTCCTCCCTCGGAGTGTCAGACACCCTGAGCCAATAGGCTGGTCCTGGACTTATTTCCACTTGGCATGATTAACTTACTATTTAATTATTTAGGGTTTTATATTGCTATATTTCTACACTATTCTTGGTTGGTGTGGCTGTAAGGAAACCCAATTTCCCTCGGGATCAATAAAGTATGTGTCTGTTAAGTACAAGTTGTTAGAACACTCCTCAGCCTTCTAAGTATGTAGGAATGCAAGCAGTCTGTGATCTGACTGATAATTAAGTTTTAAAATCTGGGTAATTCAGGTAATTTAATGCTGAGCACACTCTGTGTCCTGATTTTTGTTTTCCATTTGTACATGGATCTGGGGATTGTTTGTAAGATAAGCAGGTAATTCCTATGCTTGGAGATTCTTGGGAATACAGTGATGTGGTGAATGTCTGCATTCTGGAAGAACTCCTTGTGTTGAGAGGCTTACTTAACTCATGTCAATCAAGGCAGCTGAAAATGCATCTGCCTTACAGTTTGTGTTGCTCTTTGCATCATTGCAGGTGAATCCTTTAAATGTGGGAGAAGGGTGCGAGGAAGCTTGCAGATCTGTTGGTTATAAGAATTACCAGCTTGATCAGTTAACTTGAAAGGTTAAGATTAGTTCTAGTCACATGCATGTCAAAACGTGCAGTGAAATCTGTTTGTGTCAATAACCAGCACAGTCCAAGGATTTGCCAGAGGCAGCCCTCAAGTGTTGTCATGCTTCTGTTGCCAGAATAGCTCACCTATCCGTAAGTCGTAACCCTAACCTACAAGCCTTTGGATGTGGAGGGAAACTGGGGCATCCAGAGGGAACCCACGCAGTCACGGAGAGAACATCCAGACTACTTGTATAGAGTGGTGGGAATTGATCTTTGAACTTCGACCGCTGGTGCTGTAAATGGAAGCGGGATGTTCATTCTGCATTGTGCATCATCTGCAAAATGTACTATTTGCTCACGAGCTTTTCCATGCCAGCATTTGTTTTAGAAATGTAGCTGCCTGCCTTTCCTCAAATGTTCTTCCAGCTCCTTGATGATTATTGGGAAGTTCTGGGGCCTTCCGTGCTCTTTCCCGTGCCATCTCCTCAGAACTGTTTAGCTTCCTTGAGGAAAAATGGTGTTTCCAGTCCAGGAAAGTGCTTGCTTAATTATTCTTGGATCTCCTAGTTATTCTTGTCAAGCCAGAGCTAGTGATTTCTTGGAGAAAGGTCCAGGGTTTTGTCACAGCTTTAATAATTGCGGTTATCAGGGTAGTCCAGGTGTGATATCTCCTGTTGGTTGGTGCTCTCAGTGAGGAGCAGTCCCATCAGTTTGTCCGAGAGATGGTCTGAGTTTTTCAGTTCTCAGTTGTCTCTTTCCATGGATGATGCCTGAACTGTGTGCTTCTACCATTTTAAGATTTCTAGCATTTTTAGTTTGATATTCTGAGTCTAGGAAGAGTTTGTTTTGCAGCTTCCTTGACATCTTTAATGCTGTTCTTGTAGTAGCATTTCTTGTTGGCTCCCTGCATTTTTGGGGCCAGATTGAGATCTGATTAGGTGGTAGCTACCCTGACGGTCATGGGTTTATGTACTGGAGCGAATGTCCCTCTGACCAGCTGCTGTGTTACATTTAAAGCAATTGACTGATTAGAGCATTCGTCTGATATCATAGCTCAGGAATCTGAGCATGTCCTAACTTTGAGATAGTTGCTCTACAATTGCAGTGTTAAAACTTACACTTTCTACAGGGGCCATACTAGAAGATGAACATTGGCTTCATGGGGTGGTCTTTGCCAGAATGATTAGCTGGTCTGGCATCTCTGACTCCCCAACAGATCAGTTTGCTACGGGTTCAGCACACCTACTCTAACCCCAGAAACAACAGATACAACTTGGGCTTCCAAGAGCCCATGGATGTATCCCAGGGCTGATGAGCTGATTCTCCTGGATGCCAGGGTGGAAAATGCCCATCTCTCGGCCATTATATGATGGGCAGTGAACACAAAATGCTGGAGGAACTCAGTAGGACAGGCAGCATCTGTGGAGGGCAATAGTATGTTTGGAGCAGAGCCTTGCCATAACCACCACTGTTACACCAGAGATGATCGCAAGACCTCTGCAATTTCCACACACAGCTTTGCTGTTGTCCTCATGATGGTGATGCACTTCATGTTTTGGTCAGAGGGGGTGCTACTGAGCTCTCCATGCTTGGGCAGGGGATTTGAAACTGGCCAGGGGGACTGATAAGGGGCACTGACCCCTTGCCTGAGGGGTGGCAAGGAACTCCCTTGCCCATGTTTGGACTTGTGTTATGAAACTTCAAGGAATTTACAGCCAATCCTAGGAATCCCAGGACCACTGGCTGCTTGGCAACAAAGTCACCAGGCAGGTAGGCTGCCCAGGCAAAATGAGTCCTTCAAGCACAAGTTAATGGAATGGCACATAGTAATTTTCCCGGACAGCCTTCTTGATTCTTGCCCCCCCCCCCACCCCCACCCCCCATTGCTGTGTCTTGTTCCCCTCTTCAATCATCCAATCTAACAATCCTCCCACCGGCTTCCCACGACTCGCCTCCCCTCCGCCCTCCCCATCTCCTCTGTCCATTCCACACCCGACTTTCTTCACCTCCGATTCCATCTTCAGTCTTTTGTCTGCTCCGCCATTCTAACATGGTTATTTATTATTGCTCTCCTGCCTTCTCCCCATAAATTTTGACCTGTCTAATCAAGAACCTGTCAATGTTTGTTTTAAATATACCTGATGACATGGCCTCCACAGGTGTCTGTGGGAATTTGCTATCCTCTGGCTGAAGAAATTCCTTCAACTTTGTTCTAAATGAATCTCCCCCTCTTTTGAAACTGTGTCCTCTGGTCCTAGACTCCCCACCATAGGAAATACACTCTCCGGGTTCACTCTAACTAGACCTTTCAATCATGGATATGTTTCAATGAGATTCCCCCTCTTATTCTTCTAAACTCCAGCGAGTGCAGGCCCAGAGCCATCAAATGCTCTTCATATGTTAAACCTGTGATTCCTGGAATCGTCCTTGTGAATCTTCTCTGGACTCACTCCAATGCCAGCACATTTTTTCTTAGATAACGTGCCCAAAATTGGTCAAAATACTGTGTGGTCTGACCAATGCCTTATAAAGCTGCAACATTAAATCCTTGCTTTATCTTACATTTCTATTTTAGTCCTCAAATTAAATGCTAACTTTAAATTCCTGGGTGTCACAATCTGAGGACCTGTCTTGGACCCATCACATGAACGTTATTGCAAAGAAAGTTCAGGAGTCTGCAGAGGTTCGGTATGTCATCGAAAACAGTGGCAAACTTCTATAGATTTGTGGTGGAAGGTGCACTGACTGACTGCGTTATAGCCTGGTATGGGAACAGCAATACCTTTTGAGTGGAAAATCCTACAAAAGGATTTGGCCCAGTACATCATGGGTAAAATCCTCTCAACCATTGAGCACATCTGCATGAAATGTTGATGAAGAAAAGCAGCATCCATTGTCAAAGATTCCCACCATCCAGGCCATGCTCTTTTCTTGCTGCTGCCATCAGGTAGAAGGTACAGGTGCCTCAGGACTCACACCACCAGATTCAAGAACGTTTACTACCCCTCAACCATCAGGCTCTTGAATAAAAGGGAATAGCTGTGCATTTAAGGCCTCTGTTATATTGTTATTTCATGCTCATTATTTATTGCTATTTATTTATATCTGCATTTGCACAGTTTAATTTTATAGTTCCTAATGTTTACAGCTCCTAATGTTTACAGCTTACAGTTGCTGTTCAATAGATTTGCTATGTTTGGCCGCATAAAAAGAATCTCAGGGTTGTATGTGGTGACATGTATGTACTCTGATAATAAATTTTACTTTGACCTTCGAACATTCAATTTGCACAAGGGCTCCAAAGTTCTTTTACACCTTTCGAGTTATGAATTTTCTCCCCATTTAGAAAATAGTCTGCGCCTTTATTCCTTCTATGAAAGTGCCTGACCATACATTTCCCTAGAATATATTCCATCTGCCACTTTGCCCAATCACCTAATCTGGGATGGCACAGTAGCATAGTGGTTAGCACAGCACTCTACAGTACCAGCGATCTGGGTTCCTTTCCCTCCACTGTCTGTAAGGAGTTGGTATGTTCTCCATGTGACTGCACGGCATTCTTCCAGGTGCTCCGGTTTCCTCCCACATTCCAAAGCCATACCGGTCGGTAGGTCAATCATTTGTAAGTTGTCCCGTGATTAGTCTTGGGTTAATTCAGGATTTGCTGGGTGCTGTGCCCGGAAGGTCTTCCCTGTAGGTCTTGTCTGTCACCACCTCATTGTCCTATGAGCCAAAGTTCATCGAGCTCCAGCTTTAGTTGTGATCATTAACAATTTAAATTAAGAATAGCTTTCTTTGTCACACGTACATCAAAACATTGAAGCGCACACTGAACTGTGTGTTTGAGTCAATGACCAGCACAGTTTAAGGATGCACTGGGGCAGCCTGCAGGTGTTACCATGGTTCCAGCATGCTGAAATTTATTAACACGGGAGCACCTGGAGAATACCCACACGGTCATGGGGAAAGCGCGCAAGCTTCTCGCAGGCAGCGACGGAATTGAATGGGAATCGCGGCACAGTAAAGTGTTGTGACAACTGCTGGGCTACTGTGCTACTTATTGGAGTGGAGCTTCCAGTCTGCATACCAAATCATCTTAGTTACCGTTATATTTATGACCAAGATGCTGCATACGGAGTAAAAACGTATTCCATTTGTGTTCTGGCCCCACCCCAGTTAGTCTTTGTACCCACCAGTGAGCTTTTATTAGTTGATGACAGGATGCACATCCCTTCTTCCTCCACTTTTCCTAGGCCTTGAAAAACATTCCAAGTAGGCCATGATGAGTGATTACAGTTTGTACCCTCTGTGCCAGTGTTGTGTGTTTTTTTTCAGGTTTAGTTGATCGTTGCTCATCGGTTAGTGGGAGCAGCAAGTTCCCAACCTGGCCCTCCCTCCATGCTGCCACCCGCCTGAGGAAAGTAGAACAAAATCTAGTTTGCGAAACCACTTTCGCGGGCTATGTGCAATTAGCCAGAGTGCGTTGTATGTGAGCACTTTTGTTTTGTCAACCATGCATGAAATGGGCAGTCGGTCGGAGCGTGCTCTAGCTGATCTCCATGGTAACACAAGGTCGCTGATAGAGTTCCCTATGGCTACCTTACAACTTTTCCAGCTCAGTTGCTAATTTCTTTAACCCCCATTGCTCCTGTTGCATTTGACCTTGACTGCAGCTTGCTTAAATGGTCATTTGGATCCATAAGACATGGGAGTAGAATTAGGCCATTTGGCCCATTGAGTCTGCTCTGCCACTCAATTATGGCTAATCCTTCCTTCCCCCTCCTCATTCCATTCCCCGGCCTTCTCCCCATAGCCTTTGATGTTGTGTCCAATCGAGAGCCTATTGAGCTCTGTCTTAATTACACCCAACAACCTGGCTTCCACAGTTGCCTGTGGCAACAAATTCCACAAATTCACCACCCTCTGGCTAAAGAAGTTTTTTTTCTGTACCTGTTTTAAATGGACACCCCTTTATCCTGAGGCTGTGCCCACCATTTTGTCAGACCCAATATGTGTACACTCGCAGCATATTTGTGCCTTGTATTTGCTAAATTGGTTGTCAGGTGCTTTATTTACAAGGGAATATAACTGGATAAGTCAATGTTCAGGCTGTCCCAAGTAGGTTGTGTTTTTACAGACA
The DNA here is from genome assembly GCF_030144855.1 of Hypanus sabinus. Taxonomy (NCBI): domain Eukaryota; kingdom Metazoa; phylum Chordata; class Chondrichthyes; order Myliobatiformes; family Dasyatidae; genus Hypanus; species Hypanus sabinus. The sequence continues at coordinate 126,024,517 of NC_082713.1, forward strand.
TTTATAAGTCAGTTTTGCCCATGAATTGGAAAGTACACGGAATCAGTATCATAATGGCATTAAAAATGAAACTGATTGTGAGCAGTTTTGGGGCCCCTTATCTAAGAAAGGATGTGCTGGCTTTAGAGGGAGTCCAGAAGAGATTCACTGGAGTGGTCCTGGGAATGAAAGGGTTAACATTGAGAGTTTGATGCTCTGGCCCTATACTTGAGTTTAGAAGAATAAGGGGGGATCTCATTGAAACCTATTAAATATTGAAAGGCCTAGACAGTGGATGTGGAGGGGATGTTTTCTACGGTGGGACTCTTAGGACCTCTGAATAGAAGGATGTCCCTTTAGAAGAGATGAGGAATTTCTTTAGCTAGAGGATGGTGAATCTGTGGAATTCATTATCATAGATAGCTGTTGAGACCCAAGTCATTGGGTATATTTAAAGCGGATGCTGATAAGTTCTTGATTAGTATGTGCATAAAAGTTGTGGGGCGAAGGCAAATAAACGGGATTGAGTAGAATACTAAATCACTTGAGTAGTGGAGCAAACTCAATGGGCTAAGCAGCCTAATTCTGCTATCAGGGAACGGAGGCAGACTGTAGATGCTGGAATCTGGAAAAATGTTACCAAACACTGCAAGGACTCAGCAAGTCTGGCAGCGTTTGTTGGGGGAAATGGACAGCCGATGTTTCAGTTTGGGAACATTCATCCGGACTGAAACTGGAGATGTGGCCAGCATATCAGGTAGGAGGGGGTGGAGCAAGGGTTGGTGGGTGTTAGATGGATGGAGGTGAAGGATAATCAGCAGATTGGGGGGGGAGTGAGAATGAGGAAATGGGTGGAGATGACGAAGGATGAAGATAGAATTTGACGGGAGAAGATTGAGCTCAGAGGGAAACCAGTGGGAGGAAAGTGTGGGTGATGGGCAGACAGTGAGGAGGGAGATGAGGGCCGGGTGGATGAAGGGAAGTGGAGGGGGGTGGTGGCAAAGAACGACAGGAAATATCTATGGATGTACTCCAAGGCTCATTACTGCCCAAAATGCACACCCTCACTTCTGGATTTAACCCCATATGCCATTTCTCAGCCTTTTCTTCCACCAAATAAATCTCTCTGCAGCCCACACATGAAGCAGTTAAACAGCACATGAATTGGAGGAATATAGACGATGTGTAGGTCAAGGTGCAGTTTACTTTGGTACTGTGATTGGCACAGACCTTTGGGGAAAGGGCTTGTTCCCATTCTGCTTTTAATGGTGGAGGGAGGTGTAGTGATCACAAATTCTTACCCCTCCACCCATTCAGTTTCTTAAAACATTTTTTCTTAAGCTTAAAGATAGCGCTCAAAGATCACTGAAGCATTCACTTACATTCTCTCTCCATAGATACAGCCCAGCCTGCTGAGTAAAACATTTTCTGCTTTTTATCTCAGATGTTGCTCTGCCAACTGATATGTTCACCTGAAGTTTTTATTTATGCTGCAGTTATGGATGATGGTTGTTTTTTTTTTGGAGCATGGTTGACCCATAAGTTTTTCAATCTTGCTGGTAAAAGAAAAGTGGGTAGAGTACTGTACTTGCTAGCATGTTGCTTATGCTCTCCTACATTTCTCTTACATAGATAATGATGATGGGAAATGTGGTTCTAATTAAATAAGTGCAATATTTCCACCCTTGCCAATATTCACTAATCGAAGATGAATAAAGATTCAATTAAAGCGGCCTGGAGATCCAAATCAATAGATATTAAAACTTCTCAAATTTGCACAAGGTATTTGTTGGTAGGGCATTATTATGCTTCAATATTCTGACTAATTTGGAGCAATTCCCTGATCACTGTGTATAGACAAAATTAATTTTATTCACTCAAAATTATCGAACACATAACAAAAAATAAAATTGCATTTCCAATTATTTTCATAATCTCTTGATGGGACAAGTTGACGTGCTTATTTCTTCTGGTTGTTTGGAAGGCGCTTGCATTGTCTGCTTGTGGAGCTGCCTCTGTCTGCTACATGTGGTCCCTGTTGATGGAAGGGCAGCCAATTTGTCCTAGATTATTTATATTGTAGCTTCTCTTAAACCCCAGCCTCATCACAACAGGAAAGATGCATCTGCCAAAGTTCTCACCTTCCTTCAGTGAGTTCGAGTTGAGATTAATTCTGGCAACCTTCGAACTCTTGGGTGTTCAGTTTAATGGTGGTGGGTGGGGGAAATTTGTAAGGGGCCGAGGTAGGGTCCTGAGATGTAACTCATTCATCCTGCCGTGGACTGGATGGCACAATGCTGGGTGCCCAGCCTTAACTTGAGGTTGGCTTTGCTCAAGGGCTTGGCTATCCAAGCATAAGAATGATGGAGTCGCAGAGTGGAAGGGGCTGAGGGTTCAATGCAGGCCTTTTTGCAGGGGCACTACTTGCTGCTTTGCCTCTCGTGTACCAAGTGTGAGCGGGCTGGGCTGATGCACTGTCCCATACAGATGGGTGATAGGTGATCTTAAACGGGAGGGAGCACAGTTTCAGAATGAGGATCATCCATTTGGGGTTGAAATGAGGACTTTGTCTTTTCTGAATCTTTGGAATTCTGCTGTAGAGGCAGAGAATGACAAACATTGAAGCAGGGGATGGAGGAGAGAGTGGTGCTATGATGGAATCAATGGTGAGCTGATTGGTTGGGCTGGCTGAAGTGGTCAGTTGTTTATTATGACAAATGTCAGTGCAGAGATTATTTTTTTCCCCATCTGGGCACAAGCAGCAATTGTCTCCTGCCGCTAGCTGGTGATCAATAAGAAGGGTGAGCATTTTTGCAGGAGGGGAAATGAGACCGGACGGGGAATGAAAAATGAGATGTTGCCACATTCAGCAGTGGACAGGGTGAGCAGTTTCAAATTCCTGGGTTTCCAAGTCTCTGAAGATCTATCCCGGGCCCAACAAATTGATGCAATTCCAAAGAAGGCATGGCCGCAGCTAAGCTAGATAATAGGTGTTTGAGGAGATGTGGTATGTCACCAAAGGTCACGACAGATTTCTAGAATGGAGAGCAGTCTGACTGGTTGCATCACTGACAGGCATTGACACCCCCCCCCCACCCCACAAGACATGCCCCCTTCTCATAGCTACATCACCCTGAAGATGAACCTTCTACAAACAGCTCCTTCCCCTTAGTCATCTGTTTTCAGAACGGACAATGAACACTGCCTGGCTATTTTTGCAATGATTTAATTGTATATATTTCTTACTATATAGCTTTTTAATTTACTGCACTGTATTACTACCACAGAAACAATGAATTTCAGTTATTCTGATCTCTCCTGTATATTTTTGCTCTTCCCTCTTTCCATGATGCACCACTCCCATCAACAGTGGATACAATGGATTAAAGTTTGTAATTACCCTGATTAATCTGCTCGGACTGGCTTTGTTTTGCCATTGGATAAACACCTGTAGCCAATTTCAATTTAGATAAACTGAAGTTAAACTCGATTATTGACATCAGGTGCATTAATGCATGTTCTCAATCCCTGTTTAACGTTATTAATGGCACCCTGTTGAAATGTGACTGAATTCTTTTAAATGTGGTCTTTTATTGCCTAACCACTGAAGTGCAATGATTACACCTGAGCTTTCATGATTGGTTTAATGCTTGGAGAAGCAGCTCTTCATTCATAGCTGATGGTACATCATTAGAAAAAATACAGAGTTAGAAATGAAACAAATATCATGATTCTATTTCTTTCCAGGAGGAATTTGGTCCTGCTGGGCTGAGGGTGGTGGGGGGAGAGAGGAGTGTTGTGAGTGGACTGGCTTAGTCCTAAATCGATGGGCTCCTTTCAACTAGGTTGAGTTTTCTGCTTGCTTATCTGCACAGATTTGGCAAATGCTAGAAATCTTGAGCAAGACGATAGAGGAACTCGGTAAGTCAGGCAGCGTTTATGGAGGGGAATAAACGGTCAATATTTTAGGCTGAGACCCTGCATCAGGACCAACCTGCAAACAAGGTTCAGCCATTGGTTTTCTTCGCTATTGAATTAGACCAAGGATACTCCACACCTCAAGTTTGTTCACCCATGTTTTCCTTGCCTGAGAAAAATCAACCAGTCTGTCTTGATCAGCAATGATCCCAGCCTGTTTGATCTTGTGTGTGTGGGTGGGGGGGGGGGGGGGGGGAAGAGGGCTTTGCTAGGTTAGTTACAGGCTTGGCCAAGAGAATGCTCAGCAATGGAAAATGGCCTGTTAAGTTCTGTTTCTTTAAATAAAAAGCACGTGAGGACTACTATGGATTTCTGTTTGAAGGAAGTGTTTGTGATGCCATAAGGAAATGAAAGGGGAATTAAGCAATTTGCAATTGAAGGTAAACCAGTCAGGGCTATCGGAGAGAGAGACACACAAAACACTGAGGCAATTCAGTAGGTCAGGTGGAGGGTCTTGGGCCTTCATTCCCCTCCATCAGGACTACAAAGGAAGAGGGAATAAGCTGGAATACAAAAGTGAAAGGGAAAGAACACAAATTAGTAGATGATAGGTGAGACTGGGGAGGAGTGTAGGCAGCGGTGATGAAGTCAGACGTTGGGAGGTGATAGGCAGAAGAGGTAAGGGTCTGAGGGAGGATTCTGATGGGAGAAGGCAGTAGACTGGGGGAAAAGGAAAGCGGGGAGGAAAGGAGGGGAGCCAGAATGGGGAATAGGGGAAAAAAAAGTGAAGCGGGGTGGTGGGAGAGATTACTGAAAGTTGCAGAAATCGATGCTCATGCCATCAGTTGGAGGATGCCCAAACAGATATTGCTCCTCAGCCCGAGTGGCCGCATTGTGATCACGGAACAGGCCGTGGACTGGCAGGTTTGAAACGGGAAGTGGCCTCGGAAATCCAGCCTTTTGCGGCGGGTGGTTTCCCCGATGTAGAGGGGGATGCAGCGGATAACCGCAGCAGGTGAACTGTTACCTCACTTGGAAGGGCAGAGTGGTGGTGAGGGGGGTCTTGTCCTGCTTGTGGGGGAAGTGAGATAAAAGTCAGTGCAAAGCTGAGGAAGTTTTTAAACTGTGAGGCAGTTCCTGCAGCATTTGTAGACAAGATTCTGAACTTCTGATTCTCTACTGATGACTGATTTGTGATTTGCCTTTCTGCTCCCTCCATTCTACTTGCTCCCCTCCAAACAAACTCAATATTAAGCTCCATCAAAAGCCCACACACTGCCTATCTTGAACGATTTTCTATTTGAAGTAATCACACAAGCTGTTTTAATCTATCAGCAGAGTCTTCTTTGAGGCACAATTTTTTCTGTCTGAGGTTTGAAGAGAATGTCCAGTTTGTCACTCCAGTATCGCACTTGAGGGAGTGTTGCTGTGTTGGATGTGGAATCCTTGAGGTGAAATGTTAAATCAGGGTTAATTCTCTTAAGTGGATGCAGAATCTTTCAGAAAAGAGCTGTGTGTCAATGCTGGCTAACATTTATCCTATAACAGGATAGTCTGCATCAGCTGCGAGTTGCTTGGGGATTGTTGGTTGCTAATGTTGTGAAAAGTGCTCTAAATGTGAGAATCCTTAATGATAGGAATCTTGTGCAACTGTACACAGTGGTGCCTTTAGCCATGTTTAGTCTGATTAAACACAAACCCAGCAAAGATTTTTTTTCCTCTATCTGTCGCATGCTCTCCTCTGGAAGCTCGCAAATGTCTCCAAGGCATTTTCTTGTCAGCACTTAAACCAGAGCAGGTCATGTTGCCCGAAACGAAGTTCTGATGCTCGCAGGAACCGTGAAGTTGTTGGATTTGTCTTAAGTTTTCCAAGAACTACTTAGATGTCCCTTTAGAATACAGATAAGGAGGAATTTCTTCAGCTAAGGTGTGGTGAATCTGATATTGCCACAGACAGCTGTGGCGACCAAGTCATCTGGTATATTCAAAGTGGAGGTTGGTAGATCGATAAGTATGGACAGCAAAGTTTACGGTGCGAAGGCAGGAGAATGGGGTTGAGAGGGATAACAAGTCAGCCATAATGGAATGGCAGAGCAGACTCTGGCCTGAATGGCCTAATTTTGCTCCGGTGTCTTTGTCCTTCAAGATTATTTAAGGTCGTTTCTAGTACACAAGTTTAACTGAAAATGATATTACTGTTGATCTAGATTTGATGCAGCACCAAAAAATATATAAATTGATTTTTATGTCTGTAGAGTGATGCTAGGTTCTGTACATAAGGTGACCACAGGAAATGAAGTCGGGGTGTGGAGGGGTGAGTTAGTGGGTTGAGGTGTCGATCAGCCTTGTTACTTGGGGAAAGTATCTGATTTTTGAGTCTGGTCCTGGTGTGGTTGCCTCCTGCCTGATGGGAGTGGGACCCACAATCCATGAGCAGGGTCGGTGGGATCTTTCATTGTTCCTTATGGAAATGATCGGTGCAGCTTCACCTGTTCAAGAGTTCTCGGCGGCATGTGGCTTAACATTGCTGGATTGCAGCTAGCATTATACTATTCCACGAGTGAGGTGATTTTCTTGCTTTGCAGCTTGCCATGATTTGCTTTGGCTTGTGAAACAAGATCAAGTGACAATGGGAGCAGGCCACTTGGCCCCTGAGGCCTGCCCTGCCTACATCTCATCTCATTTCCACTTGGCTCTCAATTGTCACCCTAATGTGACCTTGCATTGTAGCGTTGCTCAGCACTGGTTTCTTGTCGGCAGATAACGGCACAGAATTTAAGAGTAAATAACAAGGGCTTGGTAGCAAATGACAGCAATGGGAGATGCGGAGGGTGGAAATAATGGCCCAGACTGAAGTGCAGGAAATGAATGAAGGAGCAAGGATACTGTATTGCTAAGCTGAAATCAGACTCCAAGGGAGGAAAACAAGTACAGGTTGAGCAGCCTTTATCTGAAATGCCAAAATCCAAAAACCTCTGAAACCCTAAACATTTTTTGAGGGCTGAATGGATACTTCCATAATGTGTTGGGAAGGTTTGCAGGTGATCTGCACATCACGAGTTCAGAGAAATGACCTCTCATACCTAATGAACAGAAGCTAATGGGAAGAGGAAAACACGGCATGCAGTGAAAAATGAAGATCTTGATCTTACATTGAAGGAGTGGAATTATTAATGTTGGGTGAACTTGAGCTGACCATGAAACAAACAAAGATCAATCATGACAGAGCGAAAATTCAAAGTAACTGAATATTCAGTAGGCTGGTTGTAGAAAGCTAAGAAATGGCACAGCATTCAACTTTTAAAGATTTGATGGTGATAAAATGTCTGCTGATCACAAAGCAGCAGAGAAATTCATTGAGCTTGCCAAGATCGTCACTGATGAAAATCTAACACGCTGACGGCTGCATTGGTACATACGTGTGATGAACAAGTGCAAGACAAAGATTTCCACTTAGTCCATAAGTTCAAAGTCGGGAATGATGGTGATGCCAAACAGTCACTGACTGTCCACCTGGGTGGCCGAAGTAGTGATAGCTTACTTTCCTGATGGTTTAATTTGTATGTTATTGCTTCATGCACAAATTACATGGGTATATGTATATGGATTTTGTGTCAGACTTGGGTCCCATCCCCAACATATCTCATTATGTAGATGCAAGCATTCCAAAATCTGAAATACTTCTGTTCCTGAGCATTTCAGATAAGGGGTGCTCAACCTGTAATAGATTAAGGTACGAGGCAGCAGAATATTAAAAATGAAATAAAAATGTTGGTGGAAATCAGGAGGTCATCCAGGGTGTGGGACAGTCGAAGAGAAGAGCGGCTGTTGGGGAAACAAAGACAGATGGTACATCAGATGAAACAAGGGGTCGACATGAACAGGAAGATTCAAATCTGCTTAGGAAGCTTGTGTTAATAATGCACGCTGCTACTGGAGTGAGTTTGCAAATCCTTAATGGAGCTTGCTGAATAATTTGTGCAGTTCCTTCGTGGTTCATGCTAATCAGTATGACAGTTAAGCCTGAGTTGTGGGCTGTTGATGCAGACATGAGTTCAAATCCCACCATGGCTGTTGCAGTTAAATGCAATGTAATGGTAACCGGTGTTCCCATTTAAAAAAAATATCCACCTGGTTCACTAAACCCCAGGGGTGAAATGATTGCTACCTAGTCTGCTGTACATGACATCCTTATATTTCAACATCCAGTCTTGTTCAGACTTATCATCCAGCTCCTGTCCCCCCTGTCACCTGACGGCCCCCGCCTTGTTCCTCCCTCTCAAGCCTTTGTGCAGGCAACGTCCCATTAAGGGAAATGAAATGGTCCTCATGCAGGGTTTAGACCACTGCACAGTGCAGTGGATGCTGCTAGAAAAATACGGGTGCTTGCATCTGAACAATATCCCAGAGTGAGAGTGTAAGATTCAATCACAGTATCATGCGATATTGCTTAAAAACTAATTTTGGTGGGGCAGCTGTTCATTGCAGAGAAATAAAATAAATATAATTGTCAGTTGGATAATTGAATTTTTTCCAGTGTCTATTCCGGTCAGGATTTGATTTCACTGGAAGAAAAAAAATCAAGGAGTTCTGTGCTTTGTTTTATACAACTTCAAACTTCTGAGCAATCTCTTTTGTGTGAGGAAACGTGCCCAATTTGCTGCCAGCCTGTTCTGTTTTGGTTCTGGTAACAGGCAACAATGGTGATATATTCATGACATGAGCAGCTACCCATGTTAATGTCCAGGAACCTTTTATCAGCTGGGTGTTTCTATAGAGACTGATTCTAACAGTACATCACTTGGTGCTTCAGTGAAGTGAATGAAGAAAACCTTCCTTTTTGCTCGGGTAATTCCAGAATCTGAGAATAAAATGCTTAAGGAAAAATGAAGGAATCCGGTTGCATAGGTTTTAAATTGGGTTGACTAGTTCTAGGTTTCTGTCTAGTCAAAAGAAAAACTGCCAGGTCCTGAGGTGGTACTCCTCCAACGTTCCCATTTCAGATTTATTATCAAAGTACTTGAATGTTACCAAATGGTAACTTGAGATTTGTTTTCTTGCAGGCATTTACAGGAATAAAATTACAATAGTTTTACAGAAAGCAAAACACAAAGACCAAAGTGCCAAACAACGTATGTGCAAAAGATAAAACTGCAAGTAAAAATAATACTGAGAATGGGAGTTGTAAAGAGTCTATAGGTGTAAGGGTCAGTTCAGATTAGTGAATGACATTATCCTTGCTGGTTCAGAGTCTGATGGTTGTAGGGTAATTACTGTTCCTGGAGTTGGTGGTGTGGGATATCATACTTTTCTGCCATCTGCTTGCTGATAGGTTAACACCAAGCAACTTAAAGCTTATTTGCTCTCCTCCTATGTTCCCGTAATAAGTGCTGGCTCATGGGCCTCTGGTTTCCCACTGTAGCCAATAATCAGCTTTTTGATTTTACTGGCACTGGTTATTGTTATTGTTTTGTGGCATCTGTCAACCCGATTTTCAAACTCCCTCCTATATGCCCTTTCGTTGGTGTAAAGTGAGAAGAGCAGGGGGCGGAGCATGCAGCCCTGTTGTGTGCCTACACTGATGGTGAGTGTGGAGGAGGTGTTGCTAGTTTGTATTACCTCGGTCAGTGAGGAAATCAAGGATCCAGGGTGCAGCAGAAATTGAAATTTGATTTAATTGGTTGGTCAAGACCCCGCTCGATATCTACAGCTTAAAAACGGGACACTCCTTTGTGCACATTTTGGACAGGGAGATCAGGTGGTTTGAAGGAGGGGTTAAAGAAACCATCTTTGTCAAACTGCAAAACCCATCCCTGAACAGAGGAGGTGGGGTACGACACCAACTATCAGCTACTTGCATCCCTACCCCGGAATCTCCCACAGTTCACTCCTGATGAGACTAGAGCCACCCCCCCCCCCCCCCATTACCTCTACACCTCTTAAAGAGCCTCATGTGATCGCTATACCCTTAAACAGCTCAGTTTATAAGCCAGAAAACTGCTCACCGTGGATCAGAACTGAAGTTTGGCTTCTCATCCGAAAGGCTTCGTTTTGTAGACAACACAGCAAGTCCAGTTGCCGTGACTTTGAACTGCTTGAGATACTGAATAGTGACCCAGCTTTTCCCCTGGTCATAGTCTTGCCACCCAGCATCAGGTAGTCGCAATGTTTCCTCAGGTATGTGCTAGTTGAAAACTGTCAGCATCCAGGAGAAGCTTGCTTGCACTTCCTATACGGTGAGAGGGGGTGTCAGCAACCTGATGGGACTGCCACCTCCGAGCCCCTCGGGTACCACGAGTCAACCCAGATTCATAGAGAGATGAATCACCACCTCACTGGCGCGAGCCTACCCATCGTCAAGGACGTGTGTACAGAAAAGTGCCGGTAAAAGGCCAGCAATATCATGAAGGGACTGTTTGTCCCACTCCCATCAGGGAAGAGGCTATGTTGCATCCCTGTCAGGAACACAATACTCATTGTTACTTTCTCCCAAGCTGTCAGGCTGATCAATACCTCCACCATTAACCTACCTTACCACCACTTCATACTCATCACTGCCCCTCAGCACTCTCCGTCCCCCCCATGCACAGCCACTTTACGTTGCACTCCACACCTCGTGCCTACACTGGCACAGGCACCGTTACTGTTTCTATGTGCCCTGCAGCTTTCTAGAAGAGTTCCTCTTGCCAAGAGTCGCTTTGTCACTGTCATTTCCTCTGTCTCCGTATGTGCTGATAGAGTGGTGCATGCAGCACCACTCTATTTACATTCGATCAGTCAATGTATATCAGTGAGTTAATCTTACGTTCAATATATATGGCTGCAATCTGTTACTCATAGATTGTGTTTTATAAGATTGCTTTTGCATTTATGTTGTGTTTTTGTTTATACTTGTGTATGGAAGAATGGCAAGGAGCAATCTCGAATCTGAAAACCTGTCTTGTATAGGGATATCTCTGAGCAACTGTTTAACGTATGGTGTACGCTCCCCGGCAGATGGTGCAAACAGGTACCATTGATTCAATCAAAGTCAAAGAAAGATTTCCAAAAGTCATCTTGTGATTTGTTATGAGCAATTTGGGAGAAATGGGTGTCTTAGCTTTGGGCCTGGATCTGCTGAGGACTGATTTGGTAGTGTACAAATTGCTCGAAAGCAAATTGATAGAAAATGAGTAATATTGATTAGTCAGCAGCTTCTTTGCATCACATGTCTAGGAGGCTGATCTGACAGTGAGTTGAGTAGGTTCAATTGTAACATTTAAGAGGAGTTTGGAAATGTGCGTGCACAGAGGGGTAGGGTATGGTCTGTGTAGATGGGGCTCGGCAGGAGACAGGTTGGCACGGGCGAAGTGTGCCAAAGGGCCTGTTTTTGTGCTGTAGTGCTCTTCTGACTCTGACGTTTCATTTTAAATTCTAAGCCTTGCCAGCACTTGCATACTCTGCCAGAAATCCTTCAAATGTTTATTTTCTCTCTTTCAATGTACTTGGAAAGCTATCTTCCAATTTCCATTCTGAAGCACCAGCGTTCAGGAAAGTGATGGACAGTGAGTGAGTCATTACCATTGGCAGGAACGACAGGTCCTATGGAAAGACTCTCACTGCCATTCTGACTGCACGTTCTCACTCTCCATTCCGCCCTTCCAATCTCTGAAGCCTTTCCTCATGGGTGGGTGGCTCTGAAATCTCTTCCTGGACTGTGGCTTCTGCGAGTTATGAGCTGAAGGAGAAGCCACAGCCTACCCTGGACGACCTCACATATTTCTCTTCTATTCCCACTGCCCTCTACTGGACAGAACCAGAACAGAGATCCCCGGTTCTTCCACTCCCCCATTAGTTTCTACAGCTTTTTTAAATTTCCATATTTTATAATATCTGTTTCTGTCGCCTCTCCAGATAGTGCTCCCCAGGAACCTGACTCCTTGTGGCAATAAACTAAGCTTGTCACGTAAATCTCTTTTAAACTTTAGTCTCACCATAAACCTTTGCCCTCCGTCCGGTACTTCAGGTTTCCACAGTAGGGCGGGGAAAGACTCTTCCTATGCCTGTCAAATTTTTAAACACTTGTATCAGCCTCCATGCAGAGAAGAGTTTGTCCAACCTCTCCTAGCTAATACTGTAATCCACGCTGCTTCCTGGTGATCCTCTTCTGTACCCTCTCCAAATCCTTTGTAATGATGTGACCAGAACTGCGCACGATGCTCTAAATTTAGCATGACTGAAGCTTTAAATATCATGTAGCAGGTTAGTTACCTTGTTGCCGCGATCTACTGGATTCTTCGTTGTTGGGGGAAGGACCTGCCGATTTAAAATGACCTGGTTGCAGGGAACTCAGTTCAAGGATGTGGCTATCATTTGACGCCTATGGTTACCCGGCAGAAATATCACACAGATTTTCTGTTCCGGAGCCGTACCAGAAGAGGCTTCCCAACTTCCAGAAGGAAACCCAGCAGAGTAACTCTGGGCTTGGATTTGGATCCATCTGGGTTGTCTGCAGAAGTCTTGCCTCCTGGAAATTGCTCCCCTTTCCATGGCAGTAGCAACTCTGCCCGCTGTAGATGGGCTGAGCTGGAATGAAGAAAGGAAAAGGGTCAGTGTAACTGAAATCCCCCCACCCCCCCAGCATTGGGATCTCACTGTCTGAGCGAATGGGGGGGGGGGGGGGGTGGAATCGGTGGCTGATGTTACTTCTCTAGATGGGAAAGTCATTGTTTCCTTGCAAAGTATGTCATTATCAGTTCCCTTCTCAGCCAGCTTTCAAAGGCAGCTGGAAAAAAAGATGCCATCATCCATCACCATCAACGAGAATAAATTCCATTGGCCCGTCCTTTATTACTTTGTTACTCTGAACACAGACGTTCTCTCCATCTGTTTCTCTATTTCATTACTTTTGGCCAATTTAAAGGTGCTACTGTGGGTTATATTGCCATGGTCACTAAAGCCTTTTAAAGTAGTTTATTACTGCTACAGGGCTGTGGGTTGACAGATTGTAGTGTCTAATACGTTTTGCAGCAAGTCTGGAGACTAGCAAGTGCGCAGCAGAATGAGTTGACAGCACTGAAACTGCGAGTCCGGTCAACTGGAGGCTTCGAACGGTCTTTTTGATGGGTTTCCATCACCTCTTGCACTGGTGAGGCTAAACTAATGGAAAAGGGCTTGGAGACAGAGAGAGAGCAAATGCTATTGTGTGATGTTGTGTGCTCTGTCATTTTTATTTTTATGATTGACTCAAACTCGTAATTGGAAACCAGATTGAATTTTAACCTTGTCTCAAGGATTTCCTGCCTTTTTGTTTTTGTGAAGTTTGCTGGAAGGCAAGGCAAAGCCGTCTTTGTAAAAGTGAAAATGGCTTCAATTTCCACAGCTTCTGCCCAGGACATTCCCAAAAGTTTCACAGTTAATGAAGCAAGTGCTTTGAAAGAGCAGTCACCGCGCAGTCAGTTTTCGCAGGCCGTCCACACTTGGGTGGCTGCTCGACTCCAAACCGTGTGGCGTATCGAGTGGCAACCTTGCCACTTTTCGGCATTTTCTGAGGCCAAGTTGCTAGCTCAATGCTCAGCCTGGCACAGATAGAAAGCATGCAAGGAGCTGGCTGGATTTGAACCCAGGACCACTCGCCTCAGTCTGGTGTGGATGCTAACTGAGCCTCAGGTGATGCCATTCAAGTGTTGCAAGACTGAAACAGACCATTAATGAACATAGGGGTGGCAGACTTTGAGAGTGTATGACCAGATCGATGATAATCTTAAAATAAAAATTCTCTTCAGTGCCCAAGTAACTTTGAGTGGAGAGTATCATTGGTTAACGAATTAATAATGATAATTATGGACTTTAAGGATAAAGGATGGGTCCTATTGTTTATTTGCATGTATTCCTTGTTATACTATTAATGACAAGTACAGATTGAAATAAGCATTTTAGAAAGCCTGTTCACAAATCATTAATAATATTTTAAACAGGCAATTCAAAATATTTCCAGTGTTATTTTACTTCTAACTTAAGAAATGTGGGAAATTATAAGCTTCACGCATATTCAAAAGTGATCAAGAAAGGGGAAATGAATAGACCTTGCTCAGTATTATGGGTGGGGTTTAAGAATTGAAAGGTAATATGCAGTGCCACGTGCTGTAAGATTTTTGGCAACTGTGAGCCACGCTTGCCACCCCTGCTGCAGCAAGATTGGGGTCTTTTGGGGTTGTCTGTCAGCAGATGCAGAGGTCAGAGGACACAACAGTGGGGTGTGTAGTCTTGGTGGCTGGTGGTCCTCTGGGAGTGATTGAACCGGTGAGGAGCTCAACAGCTGAGGTACTGAGGGAGCTGTCAGTTCAGGAAGACACCAGGCTTTCTACCTCTCTCTCAATGTGGCCAGTGTCCAGGTGAAGCCTTCTCCAATTGGGCCTCCTTTAGCTTTGCTGCTGTTTCTCAGGCGATGATTGGATCTGTTGTACCTGAGGAATTTAAAGGCTTGGGCCTTGTGATTTGCCAGTAAAATGGAAGAAAGTAGAGATGGGTTTACTTTTGACCTATTTTTCCAGTGTTCATTCGTGATAGTACGACTGTCACTGAATTAGTTCTCACGAAACTAGAACTCTCACTCAACGTAATCAAAGCCAAAGAAGTGGTTATTGACTACAAGAGGAGAGAACTGGAGGTTCATGAGTCAGTCGTCATCATCAGGGGATTGGAGGTAGAGAGGGTATGTAGACTTAAATTCCTTGGTGTTATTTTTCAGAGGATCTATCTAGGGACCGAGGCACAAGTTCCATTATAAAGGCACAGCAGCACGTTGGCAGATCTGGCAGCTCAGCTAAAATGTTGACAAACTTGAATAAGTGCAGACATCCCACCCTGCAAAAAAACTCATTTCAGTGAGATAGCACCCCTCCCCCCATAACCCCCTATCCCCCCCCCCCCCCAGTTGACCTTCAAGGCTGTATGTAATACTTTGTTTAGTGATTTTTGTCTAATCTGTAAAGCAAGTTGGGTATATACAGAAAATGTGACATTAAAATATGTACTTATATTATGATTGAGTCATTTTTTATTCTATTACAACTTTAAGCAAGTCTACAGGGAGTTTGGCCTCATCACATAGGACATTACTAGCCAGCTAGTTTAAATAACATTAGCTATGCTAATGAACGAATGACCTCTAAAACTCACCTCAACATGTCTTTTACATTTTAACCCACCAGGGGCAATAGAAAAGTCACTGTTGCAAACAGTGCAGTGAGCAACATTGTCATTATTTTTGAGGTTGACTGTAAAGCCCGCCCACAGAGAAAACTGATAGGTCTACTTAGCACGAAGAGAGACCAATCAGGGTGCTCCCTCTCACTCTCCCTCTCCCCAAAATCGATTTCCAGGATATTGTATATAACTCGTGGGCGTCAGGGAGCCGCTATCAATTGTGGGGGACTCCCGGGAGAGATGAGATAATCTGTAAGTACATTGTGGAGTGTATCCTGACTGGTTGCATTATGGCTTGCTATGGACACTTCAATGCCCATGAGTGGGAAAAACTTCAAAAAGTAGTTAATACAGCCCAGTCCATTCCAGGAAAAGCCCTCCCCACCATTGAACACTGCCCCAAGACAGCAACATCTATCATTAAGGCCCCTGCCACCCAGGTCGTGCTGTCTGTCTGCGGCTTCCATTGGGAAGGAGGTAGAGAAGCCTCAGATCCCACATCAAGCTGAGGGACACTTATTACCCCGTAAGCATCAAACTCCTGAACCGGTGTGCAAAACTTCACTCACCTCAACTCTAAACCGATTCCACTTTAAGGCATCGACAACTCAGTTGTGAATATTGCTTATTACATTTTATTTATTATATTTGTTTATTTCGTTGCCTTTTGCACATTGGTTGTTTGTCTTTGTGTAGTTTCTCATAGATTCCTTTATTTCTTGTCTCCACTGTGAATGCGAGCAAGAAACTGAATCTCAGGTTGACAGTACTTTGATAATAAATTGACTTTGGACTTTGCTTGGTGTGGCTGGTCACAGTGAATTGCACCTTACTCATTCCGCAGCATTGTGTACCCATTTAACTCCTGCCTGCTTCATTTTTTCCTTGCACTTTTAAAAAGGAATTGCCATTTTTCAGGTATTTTTCTGAAGCCCACGTTCTGGGCTGCTCTCAGAAATACTCTGTGCATGCAAACAGTTTTTCACTGATGAACGTCATCTCTGCTCACCGAATTTGGCACAATGATTTATCTGAATGCTAATTGTTGTTGTGGAGTGTAGTTAATCATGTGTTAGCTTGGCTATTAAATTCTCTTGTTGACTGACGGCTTTGAAGAAATGGATGTTGTCATTAGAAACCTTTGTGTCTTATTAATTTCGATGAAACGTATCTTCCTGTCATGGTCTGCAACTTCCAGTAAAACAGAGGCTGCCAAATTCTTGGCTCCATCAGTACTTGAGGAAAATTACTGAACACAGGTAAAAAGGATCTGAAAGGATGAGCAGTTTTCTAAGAGGTATTGCCATAATTATTGATTGCAATTCATAACGCAACCAGGAATTCCTCATTCTGTGGGGCGGCACGGTAGTGTGATGCTTTACTGCAGCAGTACCACCGATTGAGGTTTGATTTTTCTGACACTGTCTGTAAGTGGTTTGTACATTCCCCTGTGATTGTTTGGATTTCCTCTTGGTGCTCTGGTTTCCTCCCATAATCCTTTGACACAAACGATGTTTTTCACTGTATGTTTTGACTATACATGTGACAAAGCCAATCTAATCTTTATAAATCTTAAAATCTATTTTCTTTTGAACCTTGAGTATGGTAGCATTTAATCGTGCATTGAAGAGGCTTGAGGAATCAAAGATTAGCTCTAGTAGGAGGGGAAACCTGACTACACTAACCGTCTTTGTTGTCGTCATCTTGGCCAGCATTGACCAGAAACTTGATGACGTCTGCCACCCAGCTACTGCGACTGCAGGGGAAGGTCATAGGCTGGATAATATCCTTCAGCATTTGACTCAGCACCTTGTGCACACTTCAGGTATAGTGTCAGTGCCGATGTAATACTCCTCCATAACTGAATCTTAGACTTCTTGGCGGAAAGACCCAGTCAGTCCGTGTTGACCAAAACATCTCAAGCTCTAACCCACTGAGAACTGGTGCTGCCGCCTCCCCTCCCAGGTCAGTTTGCTCAGCTCATTGCTGACTCGCAACGGCATTGCCAGATCCTGCTGAAACTGCATCAAATCAAGTTTGATGCAAAAGTGATCGGCAGCAATGATAAGGAGGTAGAGAGGCTTGTGTGAGAACAGCCTGAATGGACAAGACGAGATTTCACAAGGATGCAGGTTGATTACTGTCCATTGTACTTTTCACTCAGGGAGTGAAGAGCACCAAGTTCCTTGGTATGCACACAAAGGCAGTCTAATCCCACAATAACTCATTAGTCAAGAGGGCACAGCCGTGTCTACACTTTGGGATGTACAAGGCTCACCACCCCTTTTCTAACAACTGCGGCAGCACAGTAGCGTAGTGGTTAGCACAGTGCTTTACTGTGTAAGCATCCCAGTTTCAATTCCCGTTGCTGACTGTAAGGAGTTTGTACGTTCTCCCCACAACGGCGCAAGTTTCCTCCAGGTGCTCTGGTTTCCTCCCACAGTACATTGGTAGGTTTATTGGTCATCGGGCTCGGATTAAATCAGATTGCTGGGTGGTGTGGCTTAAGGGGTCAGAGGAGCTGACCCTTATACTATAAAGGTATACCCTTATACCCTTCACTATATCTCTAAATTAACCTTCTACAGAAGCACTGTCTGGCCGCATCATTGTGTGTTCTGGCAGCTACAAGGCATTGGGCCGCAGGACTCTGCAGTGTTTAGTAAAAACTGTGGAGAGGATTACTGGGGTCTTTCCCCCATTTGTGACCTTTCCCAGGAATGTTGTATACAAAAGGGCCGATGCCTGTTTGAGGATCCCTACCACCTTTGACCTGCTGCTGTCAGGAAGGGGGTACGGGAACATCGGAACTGGAACTGCCAGACTGGGTAAGAGCTTCATCTCTCACCCCCACAACCCTCAAAAAAAAAACAAGCTGCAAGTTTAAGAATACACTGCCCCCACCAAGGTCTCTTCACCAAGACAGCGAGCTGTTTATCTGTGCGGTGCACTTCACATGTGTTTTAAATTATAATTTGTTAACTTGTTTGTAGTACTATTTGGTTTGTGTTTTGTGGATGCATCGTGATCTGGAGGAACATTGTTCTAGTTAGTTGTACAGTCAGATGCCAAACTTCAGTCAACCATGGTTCACCTAAGCAACTAGAGGCTGCATTTCCCCCTGTATGGCTAATCAGCGGGAGGCATAATTTTAAGATGATTGGGGGGAAAACTTAAGGGGATGTCAGAGGGAGCTTTTTTGTACATGTAATGTCCTGTGAGGGGTAGTGGTAGAGGAGGGTTCGTCAGGCACATTTATGACATAGATGCTAGAAAAGTCAAAGTTCAAATTATGTATATGTCACCATATAGTACCTTGAGTTTCTCTCTTGTGGGCATTCACAATAGAACAACAAAATACAATTAGAGACTGCACACAGACTCTCAGACAACCAATATGCAGACAAAAACCGTGCAAAACTGAAATACGTAAATATTACTGAGAGCGCAAGTCATTGAAAGTTGAGCCCATAGGTTGTGGAATCAGTTCAGTGTTGCGGTAAGTGAAGTTACCCATAGAGGACTTTGGAGGGAAGGGTTAGATTGATCTTGGGGTAAAAGGTCAGTGTAACATTGTGAGGCAAAGGGCTCTATGTTCTGTTTAATTCTAGACTAGCTCAATGCAGATAACTAATTGCATTCTCACATGGTTGAAGTGCTTTTAGAGATGGTCAATAAATGTTGCCTGTGCCAGTATTGATTATGTGCTGTGAATATTGGAGATAAAATATAATGGAAATCCTTTGCCTGAATGGGTTCATCTTCAACACTTGCTGGACACCATCCAAGAAGACGGGCACCCCATCAATCACCCTAAGTATTCACCCCACCTGGCTCCCATGATTTTCTAAAATCAAGGAAGGTATCCCCAGGGCAACCCCACCACCAGCGGGTCCTCGTCCTAACCAGACCTTTAGGAAATGCATTATGTTGGCATTGTTGTCTGATTGAATTTGCGGAGCACACTTTCGTGGTCCCAAGCAATGAAGTGATTCTAATGATAAGTGTAATTAATGGCAAATCACTTGTACGTCATGGTGGCAGACGTGGGCAATGAATGCTTCAAAGTTCAAATTTATTATCTAAGTACGCATGTTAATACTATATGTTACCTTGATTTCTTTCAGATATTTTAAGATAAAAAACAATAGGATTTATGAATAAACATAGACCAACTGCAAATCAAAATTAAAACTGAGACTGTGCTGCAAAGTCTTTGAAGTGAGCCCGTAGGTCATAGATCAGCAGATAGTATTAATTCAAAAACTCGGGTTATGGATGGCATTGACCACAGGGGCATTTGGTGTTTAAAACTGACCCAACCACACTGATGTGGCTGTAACCTCGGTCTCTATTATTGGTTCTCTTTGTAGGTTCAAGCTTTTGCAAGGCTTGCTTTACCAGTTCTGATTGGAAATGTTAACTGTTTCAATTTCTGCAGCTGTTTCCAGCATTCTACTGTTATTTGTCTACCAGTTATCCTGTTTCTAACATTGTGTCAAAGGCAATTTTTCCTGATCTGGTTTTTGTTGAGGTGATGACTCCTGAGTCCTGCCTATTTTCTTCCTCTAACTATGCATAGCACAATCTGACCACTGATTGGTTCCACATTAATGGGAAACGTTCCCAGGTGTTTACCACTAATGTGATCGAACAAGATCTGACATCGAGAGGGTGTTAGGCCAGGTAACCAAACATTTATTAAAACAGCACAAATGGGTATTGCCCAAGATTTGATCTTAACCACACTCTATCATGTGTATGAATTAAGAGCAGGAATAAGCTATGTATCTCAATGGAGCCTGCTTCACTATTGAATACTATCATCTGATTGCTATCACATTTTCCACTCACCTACGGTAACCTCACCGCTGCATATCATGAATCTCTCCATTTCTGCCTCAGAGATGTTCTCTGTTTAGTTTAGAGATGCAGCATGGTAACAAGCCCTTTCATCCATAAGCCCCCACCACTCATTTACACCCATGTGACCAGCTAACCACCTCACCTGTTAGGGTCTGGATCAGGGGTGGGCAAACTTTTTGACTTGAGGGCCACAAAGGGTTCTAAAACTTGACAGGGGGGCCGGACCAGGAGCAGATGGACGGAGTATTTTGGTAATACACCTCATAAGAGAAAATAAAATATCATGGGATATGTAGAAAACATGTGCATTAATTTCAATTGAAAATGAACAAATGCATTACAACAAAATATCTGTCTTTGAAGTCCCATGGTATTTAGCTATTTATTGAAATGTCACTGAAAATTAAATGAATAAAATACAGCTTTTTTTAAATAGTAACTGTTATTATTTTAAAGCACTGAAAATTCTGTTATCCTTCAAGATATTATCATCATCACTCTCCTCCTGACTGTCTTTATTTCAAAAACGGTAGGACATGCAGGTCTACTTGTCCTGCTCCTTCTTATTCAATTGTCCCCTGTGCCAAAACTCAACAACGACCCGCACAGTGACAGAGCAGTGAGTGCGCGCTAGTATGCGGAGCTCTGTGCTCGCAAATCCCCGCAGGCTATCTCCCTTCGCCGGAACGCTGGCTAATTGTGAGCCGGTTCGGATGTGCCAGGAAATGGGTCGCCACAAGGTCACAAAGTAAAGCGCAAATGTGGAGTAATACGCTGCACCTCAACAAGGGTCAATGTATATAGAGTGCGTCATCTATTGGGAAGACGCCAGAATTGCGGGGAAAAAATGTTAACAAGGTTTTTTAATATAATTTCATCAAGTTCTGCGGGCCGGATTAAAAAGCTTAACGGGCCGCATATGGCCCGCGGGCTGTAGTTTGCCCATGCCTGGTCTGGAATGTGGGAGGAAACCGGAGCACCCAATGGAAACCCACGAGGTCGTGGTGAGAATGTACAGGCAGTGGCGGGAATTTAACCCAGTCAATTATGGCGGGCGCTGTAACAGCATTGCGCTAATCGCTGAAAACTTTTTCAACATCCAAACTTTAAACAGCACTCTTCCTCAGTAGGGTGCTAGGTAGAAGAATGGGTTCCAATGATTTGTAATGCTTGGAGGAAGAATGTTTCCTTGTGCGTTTTAAATGGTTGTGATTCTATATTTTTCAACAGTGAATCGTAGTTCTAGATGCTTCCACAAAAGCAAATGGCTTCTCCGCTTCCACTCTGTGAAGTCTCACGATCCACCAGCATGTTATTACTGACATCTGAGAATTCAATTGAGTTGTCTGTATTGGGTTCGTGTAGAATCCAGCAGCTCAGTCTTGGTAAGGAAATACATTTCCTTCCCAGGGACTTCTGTGAAATAGTAAATTCAGAAAATGCTTGGGTTATTGGTGAACCTTGGTTTGTTGATGTATTCTAAACCCTGGACGCTGGAAATCTGAATTAATCCGGGAATTCTCCAGGTGTTGGAAGCATGAAGAAAGTCAGAGGTTATGGACTTGATTTCATGCATGTCTGCTGCCTTAACACTTTCAGTATCTTCTGTTCCTGAGGTTTGTGCTATGAAATTCATGTAAAATTTCTGGGTATCCTGAAAGTTTTATGTGACTAAAAAAGGAGACCCCAGTAAAAGATGTAAGTGAAAAGCACAAACTGCAGGTGCTGGGAAGGAACACAGTGGAAAACACGGCAAACGCTCATCAGGCCAAGCTGTACCTGTGGGAAGAGAAACGGTGAAGATCCTTCACTGGGATTTGGTCTTTTGAGCTACAGATGAATTGCATTCGCATTTCATGGGTGCTGCCTGACCTGCTCAGTTCCCGGTGTATTTAATTTCTGTCAACTAGCAGGGGGAGAACCTGTGAAGGCAGTGTCTGTTGACTGAGGGATGCCATTCTGGAAGTTGGACTAAGTTAAGTTTACTTTTTATTTATAGAGATGAAGTGTGGTAACAGGCCCTTTGACCCAATGAGCTCATACTACCCACTTACACCAAGGTGACCTATTAATCCGTACGTCTTTGGATTGCGGGTGGAAATGGGGAGAACTCTTTTCAGACAGTGGAGGGAATAGAGCCTGGGTCACTGATGCTAACTATGCTTCTGCCTTTCTGTACCATTCCAAGCTTCAATAAATGAAGTTTGTTATGTGCGCAGGTGTAATGAAAAACCGACTTGCAGCAGTATCTTTGGCATGAACTAAATGATGAGTATCGTTCATATGGGAAGTGTAAATTAAACAAGTTATATGTACACAGTTGGGGGACGATATTACCGAATGAAAAGGGGAAAAAGGTTGAAGATATGTGAAAGCCTCCATGAAGAAGTACAACGTGAGTGATTGAGGCAGAGATTCCTGGCGGTCACAGGGTCAGAGTATGGAGTGGAGAACCTGGATACCGCGCATTGGGGCCGCACACAGGTCTGTGGAGGTTGTAGACCACTCCCCAAAACATGCATCTCTGCCTTTCACTTCCTGCCCCATCCATGCAATATTCTCCAGGGCCAACCACACCAGTGTGGTAGTAAGGAGACAGATTCGACCCAGCATGTTGACAATTCTTTTGCCACCATCCCCAAAAAACAAGTTGCTGCTCTACCTGAGTTCCGCCAGCAGATTGGTGCTCCGTGGTGTTTTCAATGATTGTGAGAAGCCCGACAAGAGATTTAGATAGAACTTCTCTCCCTTTAGGTCGTGGTTTCTCTAATGCATGGTATCAAAGATGGTTAATTAAATAAATGCAGCCTCAGATCAAGGGTAAACGCTGAGCTATTTCCTGAATTTTACTCGTCTTAGTTGACCCCAAATTGGCTGTTACAGAGAATGCTGGGCTATAGATGTGCAGGAAGGGCCGAAGCCCGCTGTTAAAGCACAGCATTTGTGTCCTCTGGTCCCTGGACAGTGCAGTTTGAGTCCATGTTCTGGGAGGAGGTCATCCTGTGAAAGCAGTTCTCATGGCTGAGCTGACTTTCTGTGAGTAGTCCAGAGGTGATTTTTAAAATTCACTTGTTTTGCACAATTGTCCCATTCACGGTGTTGGCTCAATCAGGAGGCATGGCTTTTCTTTTGATCTCTGCGGAGGCTTTGAAGACCGTCTTTTCAAAAATCAAAACACAAGCCGACCAAGGTAGCAGCGAAGCAGAGGGAGTTTTTTTGTGGAAAAAAAAAGCAGCCATTATGCTGTCTTTTGGAAAAGATAATGATTGAATTTATTCTGTGTTAACTAATGTTTGAGTGCATGCATTTTCTTTTTGAAATGATCGTTGCTGGGCTTGTTATTCAAGAGATCAAATCCCTTCATGGTAGTTAGGGAAACTGAGTTGGGTTTAAATCTGCGGATTGAACAACTATTGTAAGTACAAGGAGCTAAGGCTTCGTATTTTAAATCTCGTCTGGTTCAGTGAAACAATTTTAAACCTATCATCCTGACAAGCCCTGGGCCTGCTGCTGAGCTGCTTTTCAGCCATCTATCCTTTGAACTATCTTGGCAAGTTGCTTAATGGGTTCAAACTAGGGTAAGCATATCTTCTAAAATTTTCTTTTGAAAAACAAGGAGAAATGAATTTCCCCTGGAATGCCTGGAATAATTGGCTCACAAATGAGCAGTAATGGACTTTATTCCATGACTCCCACCTTGCTGATCTGTCAGAGCACTTTGCAAATTTGCATTTTCATTTGGGAAAAACAATGATTTGTCTGAATTGATGTCCTTCATGCAACTTAAAGCTTCTACGGGGCTTGGTTACACTGGTGTTGATCTTCAGCTTTGGGGTCAGCAGATTTGCCCTGGGGTAGTGTAGAGAGACAGGAATGGTGCCACACTCTTGCCATTGTGTGTCTGGTATGTGAAACAGGCCTTTGTAGAAGGGCTTGCAACTCCTGAGGTTAAGCTGTGCTCTTTCAAGTGTCGTTTAGATGGTGAAATCAGTTGCTTGGTATGTATGAGGGAAAGAGCCGGGAGACTGCACAGACTGTTCAGGGGATGTGATTGTTAAATGTTCTACTGGTACCAAGCAAATGGATTATGGTTTGTGCCAGAACAATGGATTTTATTGAGGTCTGTCAATAAAGCAGGAACATAAGCTAACTATTGACATTTTATACTTAAAATGATTAAGTGTATGTTATGAGCTCAAGTTCTTGCCCAAAAACAGAACCCCTGCAGGTGAGGTAACTACACCACACCATGGGACATGCCCTCTTTGTATTGATACCATCAAGGAGGGTCTTCAGAAGCCTGAAGGCACACACTGAACAATATAGAAATGGCCTCTTCCCTTCTGCTGTCAGATTTATGAACAGTCCACGATCACTACCTCACTCTTTCTCGCTACCTTTATTGTACGTTGTACTGCTTCCGCACGACCACAAATTTCACAACTTGTCAGTGATAATAAACCTGATTATTATTCCGACCATTGCTGGAAGCACCTGACAGTGTATGTGGGAGAGAAAGTTTAACATTTGTGTCACTCACCTGACGACTGAGCTGTTTTGCTCTTCACAGATGCTGCCTGACCTTTCTTGCATTCCATGGGATGTTATTATTAGTGTTTGTTAAAAGTAGCCAGTTAATGAGAAGCTATTGTCTCCGAGATTGACACAAGTATCCAGATAATAATTTAAGGGAAACTGGCCATAAAATTGGAGAACAATTAATGAGCTTCAAGTTGAGATGAGATTACCTGTTTTCACTTGCAGAATGACTAATGGTTTGAGTTTTTAAGTAATTAGGAATGGGGATGAACATGACACGATGTAAAGCAGCAAGCTTTACATATTTGAATGCCAGGGCCATGGAAGTATGTGTGGAATGTAACAGGACAATGTGATGTCAGGAAGTATAGCCCGGGGCTTGAGTTCAAAATCCAGCAGGGAATTGAGATAGTAGATGGCCAGTACGTGTGACTCTGGAGAATGGAAAGAAGTTTGTGTAACTAAAACTAGGGTTCTGGACCAGATCAGGATCACATTAGATGAGAAGATCGCATTTGCAGTACTGATCAGATTTGTCATGGGTTACTGACAGGGAGAGTTGAAGGAGATTGCAGGAACCAGTTCATCAGAAATGGGACCAAGGTAAATGTAAACATAGCATTGCTGTTCCCTGGCTGTGGCACCCGTGCTGGAAATGGCAGAACATGAGGGCTTCCAGCAGTGGTCCCAATCAGGATTTTGTAAGGGAAGTATTGAGGTTCCTTAAGGAAAACAGAATATACTCGCAGGTCAGCAGTATCTTTGTAAAGATTCAGTCCCAGGGCTGAGACAAGTTATAACGGAGACTTCAGTTTTCAAGTTGCATTGAAGTGGGAAGGGATGTTAGCACCTGATATTGAGGGCAGGGTTGCCATGTGATTGCAGATGTCTGGTTGATAGTGTAATGACAGGTGCTTGAACATAAAATGTTAACTTGCAAAATTTAAGAGTGAATGTAGAACATTGTAGGACAGTACAGGCACTTCAGCCCATGTGTTGACCATTTAATATATTCATGGATCGGCCCTTCCCTCCTACAAGGTCAGGTGATTAAGGCGTCCGATTTAAAGTGACAAATTAGTTCATTATCTGGACATGTATTCAGAGAGGTGCCATCATTAGATGAAGGATTTAAACCGGATGTCCCCTGGATAGCAATTTTTCAAAATTGCTGCTTCCTCAAATTTTTTATGATTGACTGCTTGAAGCTGAACACAAGTATACAAACATAAGACGTAGGAGCAGGAGTAGGCCATCTGGCCCATCGAGCCAGCCCCACCATTCAATAGGATCATGGGTGATCTGTTGGTAAACTCAGCTCCATCTACCTGCCTTTTCCCCATAACCCTTAAGTCCCCTATTATGTAAAAACCTATCTAACTGTTTCTTAAATATATTTAGTGAAGGAAGAAACCTCAACTGCTTCCCTGGGCAGAGAATTCCACAGATTTCGGATTATAATTTCAGATCACTTGTATCACATTGGAATTTGGAGAAACGAGAAATTAAATTTTATTGAATATAATGTGTTCAATTGCATAATGATGATGAAGTTTTGAGTAGTTCAACTAAGCTAAAAATGTTTTAATGATGGTCATTTGTACTCCGTCTGAGGCTTCTTGCTTAAGTGTCCAACAACGAGTCAGTCTTGATTAATTCCATTTGCCCCGATACTGTTTCTGCATGTCACCATGCTTGTCACTGACGGCGCCAAGATTTGCAAGGAAGAAGTCTAAATGAGAATTCAGAAACTGAATCTTTAGTGACATGTTGCACTTCATGGGGTTTTGTGTGCTTGAAGCATGTTGTCAACCAGCTGCATTTAGTTTGGTGCTCTGTAGTTGCCAAGAAAATTTTCAACAACATCCTTGAATGCCTTTCATGTGATTTTTTTTTACCTCTAATCCCACAAGCTCTTTGAATTTCCCATCGTTGATGACCTGTTTGATTTGTGGACCAACAAAAATGTCTTCCTTAATCTTAGCATCAGTCTATCTCAATCTATCTCAAATATCGAAATCCTTCATGAGAAATTTATAGCCTTTCTAAAACCTATCCTGCCATGCAGCATCTGCCCCGCCTAAGAATGCCTAGGCACATCTGGAGAAAATAGAAAACTCTTCAACTTACATTGTGGGCAGCAGTTTAATTGACTTGAATTATGAATTAAAATCTCAAATATAGGTGATTTCCAAAAAGTGTGTTTGATAGGGAAGTTTCAGTTATTTTCATCACCAATCCTGAAAAATATTCAGGAAGTTAAATCTTTGTTATCTAGTGTAGTTAGAAGGGAATCTACTGTTTACCAGCACTACACTTTATTACATTTTATTCTGTATTCTGTTATTGTTTTGCTGTGTTCTACCGCAATGCACGGTATAAAAAAAATTTGAACTGTCTGAACAGTAAGCAAGGCAAGCTTTCTACTGTATCTGATTACATGTAACAATAACCAATTCCAATTTCCAATGACGCTGTTTATTACATTACTGTTAACAAGACTTTCTTTAATGTGTATCCCACAATGAAGTGATACCATACTTTATAGCAACTTCCTTGGCTGGAAGATATTTAATCAAATTGTGGTCGGGGGGGGGGGGGGTGTGTGAAGACAAGCTCTTCAGTCAAGGGGAGCAGGAAACAAAGATTGCATTGTGTGGCTTTTACGGCAATTGCCATGGGCTTGTCACTCTGCATTGATTTTGCAACACCAGTGGGCTCTGCTCTCCTATTGTTGTCTCCTTTTCTGTCCAATAGCAAATGACCCTGCACATCCTCCACTTCCCTGCTCGTCGAATAGTGTCGACTGGTTGCACTCTGAGCACTTTAGTGTGAAGAACTGTGATGGTTCATGGTCTTCTCCACACCTGGAGTTCAGGGTCCCACAGTTGGCTTGTCTGGGGGTTGTTATAAAAGGTCAGGGAGGAAGAATCGATCGTAACTTGCTTGTGTGTTGTGTCCAGCTATGTTGGAGCCAGACTGTGTGGTGATACTTGCAGGTGACCTCCATCATGTCACTAGGTTGCTAACGGGGTGTGAAATGCATTTGGATATACATACGATACATAAATGAGCTAAAACATTGCCGCCACTCAGGTCTTAGCACGTATGAAGCATCAGAAGTGTTGTATTGTTTACCTTTTAAACCTGTCATAAGAGCACCTTGTGCAAAATGTCTATCTTCTAGGGTATATTTTATTATTTGTTAATTTATTTTTGTTCATATGAGATTATCTGTTGTGTGTGAGTCGCACAGTACTTTCACCTTGATCTGGAGGCATGCTTCGTTTGGTAGTATACATGTATGCAGTTGAGTGACAATGAACTTGAACTTGAATTTAAAATGGGACTAGTGTAGATGGGCTTGGTTGGCTTGGATGAGGAAGCCGGAAAGGTCCTGTTTCTGTGACATATGATCTATGGATAACATTTCTGCCTTGTGTTGAATCTCCATAAGATGTGTATCGATTGTGCCCTGGGCAGCCAAGTGCCTGATCACATGGCAGGTTCTGAACAGTGGGGCTGTTTTTGCAGCTTCCCTGGCTGCATAAATTGCCCTGTTATTGCAAAGAGCTGATCTGACAAGCACCCTCTTTCTTTCGTTCGCACCACTGATTCGTGCCGCCTCTGAGCTGCAAGTTCATTTGCAAACCGGTGAGCTTTCTAACCTGCGGCCTCTCCTCACGGTTGCAATGAACCGAGCGTGAGGCACTATTCTCCCACTGAGGGCACTGCCCCGTCAAGATAGCCGTGTCATCAAAACCAGTAGAAAACTGCATCAGCAGACACTGGGGGAGAAAAAATAGTTGCACTAACTCAGCATAGGAGCAGAGTTTTTTATTTTTTCGTGTTTTTGAATATTATGCTTATTAAAGTGTAGCATTTGCAATCTACAAAATTATTGGGCACTTGTCTATACAATAGGCGAGGCTTGTAGTCCACAGACAGCATCCAGGAGGTAACTGGCTAGTCTTTCACCTAACTGAGTCCACCACACTCTGTATAACAGCAGTCCAAGGTTGTATTTATAACGCACAAATGCAATTCTGACACTTCTGTCTTTGTAGTTAGTCAGGAGTGACACACGTGGGCAAAAGATGTTTGTTGCTGTCGTAGTTGAGGAGGCGGTCAGAGTCTGGGAACCGGGTCGTCTTATTTGCATGTCAATTAAAATAATTGGGAGACTGAATCAGTCAGTGCAGTAAAGCTTGTTATGTCAACCACTTGTGCATGAATAATGCCGTTATTGTCGCTGGGTAGCAGCCCTTTCTTGTGATGTTAACCACTAATGTGTGAAGTTGGGTTTTGCTTTGAAAGATTGGGGCATTCACATGTCATTCATGAGTTTATTATAATCAGTCAGAGTTGTACTATAAAGAAACTGACCCTTCAGCCCACTATTGCCATGCCAGCCCCTTTGCCATCCTAAACAAATTGTATTTGTCCCTGTTAGGACTGCTAAACCAAGCCTATTTATGTATGTTTCAAAATAGCTCAAAGGTTATAATTGTATCTGATTCCACCCTTTCCCTTTGCAGCATGTTCTGGGTATCAGCCACTTTGTAAATAAGCTTGCCCTTCAGATCTTTAAAACCTTGCTTTTCTCAAGGCTGCTGCTGCCTTGCGTTTAATTCCTCCTACCATGGAAGGCTGTTCAATCTTGATATCTCTCTGGTGCCTTCAGCGTGAACTTTCACGGTGTGGGTCGGGAAGCTAATGGTCGCCGTAAATTGTTGCCGGTGTCAGATCCTGGGGAGTGGAGGGTTGCTGAGGAAATGGTAGAGTACAAGAGATACTGTAGATGCTGGTAATCCAGAGGAACAAGCACAAATGCTGGAGGAGCTCCGCTAGTTAGAGAGGAATGAATAGCCAATGCTTCAGGCTGAGACCCTTCATCAGGATTGTAGTGTAAATGGGAGGTTGATGGTCATTGTGAACTAAATGGACCAAAGGGTTCTTTCCATGTTGTATCTCTCTCCAACTCCGAATCTCAGGAGTTTTGTGGGAAGCTAACATTCCAATTTATCTTTATTCTTCATTGATGCAGAGGAGAAACACGATACTGGTATAACAATAGACGTAGCCGTGATTGATGTGTCATGTCAGCAGACCTGCTACAAAGGATCATATAAATTTTAAATAGAAGCTCGCAGTATCTCAGTGATATTGATTGAAAATCATTAGGCAGCCTCTAAAAGGCAGGAGTAGTAACTTCAAGACCAAAGCTACTCTTGCCTGCCAAAGATCATTCCTATATAATGTACTGTTCCCTGACAACGAGGGGCTTGTCCGTGTGCCCTCTCTGGAATGAGGCAGTCATTGGGGCATGGAGCACAGACCCTTCAGCCCACTTGATCTAGCCCTCAGCAGATGACGTGCCTCCTAGTTCATAGACTACTTTGGGTTTGGGAATGTACAGTAAGTCTTTGTGGGCACACACTCATCCACACAGGTTTTAATGAAGTCAGTAACAACTGCAGCATACTCATCCAGGTTCGAAGATGAATCCCTGAATACAGTCCAGTCCCCAGATTCAAAGCAGTCGTGTAGGCGCTCCTGTGCTTCCCTTGTCCATACCTCCTTGGTCCTCACTACTGATGCTGTAGTCTTCAGTCTCTGCCCATATTCAGGGAGTAGAAGTACAGCCAGGTGATCAGATTTCCCAAAGTGAGGGCATGGAATAGCACGGTAGGTGTTCTTGATGGTGGTGTAGCAATGGTCCAGTGTGTTGTTTCCTCTGGTATTGCAAATGATCTGTAGATGGTAGTTGCTTAGTGATGTTTTTTTCCAGACTGGCCTGGTTAAGACCTCCCAAAACGATGGTAAAGGCGTTGCTGCTTTGTGCATGTTGATCCCATTTCTCAGGTCATCTAAAGCCTGCTTGACATTGGCCTGAGGTGGAATTTAAACTGCTACCAAAATGTCCCCCCGAGAACTCCCGTGGTAGGTAAAAAGGACGTCACATTACTGCTAGATATTCCAGGTCTGATGAGCAGAATTGGGACAGCACTGATATATTTGTGCACCAGGAAGAGTTGATCATGAGGCATACTCCTCCACCTCTGCTTTTGAGAGACTTTATAGATCTATCCTGACGGTGTATAGTAAACCTGTCGATCTGGATCACTGCATCTGGTACAGAAGGGGTTAACCAGGATTTTGTGAAACAAAGGACACACGTGGTCCTCATGTCCCTCTGATTCAGCACCCTGGCTCTGAGATCGATTTTATTCCCAGAGACTGCTTGTTCACCAGCAAGATAGTCGGTACAGGGAGTTTAAAACCTCGTTTCCTTAAACACACTATCAGCCTATCTTCATAAAATGTGCTCTCTCATCCAGGCAGTATCCTGGTAAATCTCTGCACCCTTTATAAAGCTTACACATCAGCTCTATAATGAGGTGACCGGAACCGAATGCAGAATTCCAAATGTGGTCTAATCAGAGTTTATAGACATTATTTCATAGCTGACTGGACATTGTTTTTCAAAATTAAAAAAAAATTCTTTTAAAATAATAAGGATGAGGTCATAACACAGGACAATATCAAGGACAAAAGAATGATTAGCACGGTGTTTCAGGGCAAGTCATTGACTGTTTATTCCTCCCCATAAATGCTGCCTGACTTGCTGAATTCCTCTGGAAATTTTGTGTATTGCTGAGTCTAATGCCTCTCCACATGTTGCCCGCGGCAGTTGTAAGGAGTGTACCATAAGGAGTGCAAACCAGATTAAAGTGTAAAAGGGAGACTCTGATACTCTGTAAATCAGTGCAACATTGCTGAATATATGGATGCATCAAAGTAATTGTGCAGAATGATCATTGCTTATATGAGCAGCTCAAGCCCATCTTTCTTGCTCTATCGTTAACTTGAACTTGCCACTAAGTGTGCAATTTAAGGGAATGTGTGTCACCAATTTTGTTTGAGCGGTGAACTGGGAAGTTGCAACTGCAGCTGCTGTTGAAAGGACATTCCTCTCTGCAATGTCGCTGGCTGGGTGTATGGTTTCCATGCAGTTTCAGAGTATCGATACACAATATGGAAAATGCTGGAAATGCTCAGGAGGTCAACCACACCGTCTATTAATATCTTTAATATAGCAAAGTTGTCCGAAGGCAGTTTGCAAGTGTTATCAGCCAAAGTGCTGAATGTTTGCTTGTGATTTTGTAGGCTTTCTTGGAGTTGCTCTTCACAGTGAATCCACCCATTCAGCAAGTCCGTTCTGCCGGAGCTGCACCTTCTCAAACCGAGTGGAAAGCATCTCCACCAAATTGTCAGTCTAGGAGCCTTGTTAGTTTCCTCAGCCTTTTCTTAACTACCATCTTCACCCTCACACCGGCCATTGTTATCCTTGATGGCGTACTAAACTCTCTACCCTTCCCATTGCCCTATGGACATCCCAAAGTATCTGCAACACGTGTTTGTTTCAATGTTGGCCTGTCAGTGTTCCACAGACATACTGTCCTCTGCCAGACTCTCATTCTCAGGTTGGCTATTTTAAAATCTGTTGCTGCTTCGTTGATGAAACCAAGTGGTTATTTATCCGCTGTGATTCCTCATAATATTTCAGATACATTGTTCCCTGCCCCCTCAACTCCCAGGCTTTTCCTCTCATCTCCCCATGATAGAATAATTAGTTTCTCATCAGGGAGAGTGGATCTGCAATGTAGTTTTCCTTTGCTTTAACATCTGCTGCTTAGTGTTTCGGTATCTGTAATGTGCCTTGAATATCTTAAAGAAAAGCGGAAAATCTCCCTGCTGTGGGACGGTCAGGGCACTGCACCATGTTTAAATTATGCCTGGGGCTTGCACAAGGTGCTGTTGTATTCTCCTCCTGATACAAGCTATCGACTTGCTTTGTTCTTTGCTGTGTGCGAATGAGGAATCTCTTGGTGTAAGTGAGTTCACTTCCTTTAGTGTCTCCCACCAGAATTGGATTTATTTTCATTGACGTGTCATGAAACTTGTTGTTTTTGTGCAGCAGTAAAGTGCAAGGTATAAAACTTAAGTTGCATTAAAAATTAAAATGGATGAATAGTGCAGAAGGGGAATAATGAGATTGGGTTCATGGATTGTTCAGAAATCTGATGGTGGAAGTTGTCTGCATCTTTCTGTGTGTGTCTTCAGGCTGATGTGTGTCTCCTGTCTGATGGAAATAATGAAGAGTATATCCTGGGTGCTGAGGGTCATCCTCTAGAATCTAGATGTGTCGCCTTTTGAAGATGTCCTCAATGGTGGGGAGGGTGGTGCCCGTGATGGAGCTGACTACGTTCACAGCCCTTTGCAGTTTCTCTCAATCCTGCACATTGGGACCTCCATACTCGGCAGTATGGCAACCAGTCAGAATGCTCTCTGCTGTATGATTGCAGAAATTTGCTGGAGTATTTGGTGACTTACCAAACCTCCTGAAACTCCTATTGACGTACAGGCACTGGCATTCTGGATTGCATCAATATGTTGGGCACAGGATAGATAGATCCTCTCAGATGGTGATGGTCTGAGACTTGAACCTGCTCACCCTTTCCACTATGGACCCCTCAATGTGGATCCTTCCATCGTTATCGCTGAGGGCTAACCTATCATTTATCTTTAGTGCCATCGTTTCCTCCTGAATTATCTTGTTAATGATTACAGTACACTGGTACCCCATGGAACACTATGCTCAGTCCAAGTATCATGGGGGCCTAACTCCTCTGGCATCCAACAGAGCATTGAATTGCTTTGTTCGGAGCTTGGCCCAGCAGGAGCAATGAATCGACCTACTGCTTAGCTGTGTGTTGGCTGTGGGATGAGGGGTGTGATCTCTCTGGGCTGCACCCTGGTCTGTTTGGGGAGTGTGGCCACCATTGGGGAGTGCATCCATTTACACTCACCTGATTCTGTATCTTTCCACCCCCCCACCCCCCAGTGCTAAGTGCTACCACTCGCCTATACATGAGAGGCAACTTACTGTTCGATTAGTCCACTAACTTATTCATCTTTAGGTCACGTGAGGAAACTGGAGCATCCGAGGAAACCCACGTGCTCAGATCTCGCAGACTCCACATTAGCAGTATTGGAGGAGAGTGGATTCAAATCAGCTCTCAGATATTGGCTCCGTTGTGCTTCTGGTTCACCTCTTCTGTGTAGACAGGCCTGCATCCTGTGGTTTCCACTCCTCCTTCCCCACTCCTTGGTGCTGGAAGCTGTTGTCCTCCCTTACTTTCCTTGGATGCTTTACTCTCCCTTGCTCGATGGGCTGAATGGCTTAATTCTGCCCTGTCTTATTGTTGTACCCAGTAGCTTCTCTGGTACCTAGCCAAATAAATCTGCCAGCAGTATGTGTGTGTATGTATACACAGACACTGTTCCCTCTGGCCCTATTAATGTTCTTGGCCCAGTCTGCTAAGTCAGCTACCCACCAACAGCAACTAAGTTACTACAAAGGGAGACTGGCACTAAGTTGCTGTCGGTGGATAAGTGATTGTTGTTAACAGGAATGGGAGATGCAAGGGATTTGGTTTAAAGCTTTTGTAATGGTTGGCTTGGATGAGATGGGCTGAAAGGCCTGTTTCCATGGAGACACAGGAGACTGCAGATGCTTGAATTTGGAGCAAAAAACAATCTTCCACATGAGCTCAGCAGGTTAAGCAGTGGGCGGGGACAGGAGCTGTTGAAGTTTTGGGTTGAAATCTTGCCTGTTTCCATTCTATTCTACTCAAGATTCAAGTTTATTTGGTACTTGTGCATCAAGCCATATGGTGAAATGAGTCATTTACATTTACAGCGAACATAACCTAAGCATGTGCTGGGGTAAGCAAGTTTTGCCAACATAGCATGCCCACAATGCACAGCAAAGCCGCATAGGACATACTCGGTGAAGAGGGTAAGTTTGTTTGCTCCTTACCCAGGCAATTGGTGCCTTGACTGTTTCTCTCTTTGAACAAAACCCCACCCCAAGCCCGCAAGATAATGCTACTCTCATCCCTCTCTGCCATTTTTCCGAAAGCTGGCAATGCCCACTCATGAGTGCGTCAAGTAGAAGTAAAATATGAGATGACATGCATGGGTGAATTTCCATTGCCCAAATTGAATTTTCTCAAAATTAAATTATGTTGGAAATTAATTTGTGAACTTTCCTTATGATCACGTAACCCATGGTGGAATTTAGTCATCAATTTCAGGATTTAATAATTCATTTGAAAAGGTGTATCTTAATTCTAGAAGTCAATTGCAAATTGTTTTCTTAAAATTGAAAAAGCGTATTTGTGTGATTTTGAAGTGTAACTCATTAAAAGTTGTCTTGAAATGTATACCTTTTAAGTAAGGGGAAGTATTATAGAAAACTGCATCGCAGCATCCTGAGGGACTACAATTGATTTTTGGATATTGAGTATAATAAAAAAAGCTTGTGCCAGCAAGCTGAACATGAAGGGATGTTCCCTCTAAATTCCAACAGGAAAGGTGTGGTCAGACGGGTAGTAATTCCACTCCGATCAGTGTTCCCATAGTTGGGAAGATGTCTCTAATGACCCGATGTATCAAATAAGATGCTGCAGAAACTCAGTGACTCAGGAAGCATCCATGGAGGGAAATGGGCAGTGGATGTTTCAGACAAAAACCTTCACCTAGACTGGGGTATAGAGGGGGAGATAGCTGGTATAAAAGGGTGAGAAGGTCGAAAGCAACAAGGGAACGTCAGAACAGGTTAGTTAGAGTGGTGGGCCCCTGAAACACTGTCGAGGTGGTGGTCAAGTCAGATACATAAGGGACATTTCAGAGCACCTTAGATGGGCACATGGATAAAAGAATAATGAAGTGCCATGTGGGAGGGAATAGGTTAAAAGGTTGGCACTGTGTGGTGGACTGGATGGCTTGTTCTGGTCAATACACTAAGTAAGGGCGAGCAGCTGATGGTGAATCCGATTGTGGAGGGCAGAGTGGGAATAACAGACTGGGTGATGATAGGTAGATCTGGGTGAAGAGTGGTGATAGGCAGATGAAGGAGGGACAGTGGGAACAACAACAGAGATTGGGAGGTGATAGGTGGACGTAGCAAAGGGCTACAGGTGATGGATTTTGATAGGAAGAGAAGGTGGAGCATGAGGTTTGCAGATGGGACCAAAGGGAGTGAGGGGGTCCCAGTGGGAGGAGCGGTGGGTGGCGGGCAGATGGAGTGGGTGAAGGAGGTGGAAGAAACAGGGTTGGGTTTTGGAGGAAGTGGGTAGATCAGGAGGAGAGATGGTGTCTCCCTGAGGAAGGAGACTTCAAAGTTCATAGTTTGTAGACTACCCATGCAGAATAGGGTGCTGTTCCTCTAGTTTGTGCTTAACCTCACACTCACAATGGAGAAGGCTGAGGTCAGACAGGTCAATGTGGGAAGGTGGAAGGGAATTAAAATGGCTGGTAACTGAGAGACCCAGAAGCTCGTGGTCAGAGAGGAAGCCCCTCCATGATGATGAGGCTTTGCAGTTGATCGCCGGACTCTATGGAGATGTATGTCCTCGGCTGGGGAATTTATAGTTTGCAGTTGGTCTGACTGTGGTGGTGGTGCTGCACGAAAGGGAAAAGCAGCCAGGGATTTTCTCCAGCTGTGGTTTGCAAAGCACGATGTCAGGAGTGCACTCCCAGGAGGCTTCTCAGTTATTCAATAAAACATGGCTAATCCAATACTGGTCTCAACACTGCTCTCTCTCTTCCTATCTCTCAACTGTCTTGCCTTAAACCACTGCCTTGAATATGCAGTACATAATGATTCTACCACCACCACACTCTGTAGAGAGGGGACATACCTCATCTCTCAGGGAGACCCCTTATTCTGAGTCTATTTTCCCCCCCAATTGTCTGGACACTTCCCTAGGGGAAACAATCTCTCAACATCCATCCTATCAATACACCTCAAAATCTTTGCTTTCAATAGACATTTCAACACTTTCAGCATTTCTCCTGAATTCCAGTGTGTGTAGGTCCAGCCTCTCTTGAGCGACATTTAATCAGACAGAATCCGTGTATGAAGATCAGGTCGGAGGCACCTCTATAAAGGAAGCGATTTCTCTTCTAAACCCCAGTAGGACCAGGCGGCCGAGGGAAGGTTTTGGTCAGGTAACTACAATTGAATGTGTCAGTGTGGAATTGGAACACTGTGGAGATCTTTGAGATGGGAACGTGCAAGGTTAGGTGCGGATCACAAGAACCCAATGGTATGGAAGGTGCTGAGAAAATGGGGACAAAACCACTCTGTCCAGTGGTTATGAAAAGGGTTAGAACAGCAAAGGGGGGGGGGGGGGGGAGAAATAATCTCGTAGCAAGAGGTATTTTGGGCATAGATATGGTGATTGCACACAGGCCTTTCCCTGGGGAAACTAGAGTTTTAAGGTAGGCGTGGAAAGATTTAAAAGGGACCTGAGGGGGCAACATTATGCAGAGGGTGCTGTATCCATGGAACGAGCTACCAGAGAGAGTAGCTGAGGCAGATTCAATAACATTAAAACAACACTTGGATTGAGTACATGTTGGAAGGGATATAGACCAAATACTGAAGTGTCTTGTATGGCACCTTGCTTGGCATGGACGACTAGGGCTGAAGGACCACATCTCTGCTGTGTATTACTTGATTTAGACAGCAGTCTGCGATCTTTAGTTTTCAGCAACACGTTATTTGAGAGGGTGTGTTCGTTTGTAGGATGTTTGATGAAGGATGTGTTTGCAATGAGCTGTTTTAATTGGATTTTATTTACTGATCAGAGTACTACAGCAGTTTGTGTATTATCACAGCTTGTAGCTTTGAGAGAGACGTCCTTTTCTATGGTCTATTACTGAAAAGTCATAAATAACGTGCATCCTTTGGGGAGTTATTTTTAAAAAGATATAGTGAGGATTTATTGAATGCTCGAGGCACTGCTGTGCTTCCCACAAAATTGATTTTTAAAAAGAAACGTGTTGGGGAAATGCTGCCCTGAGTTCTGGGCCTGAAGTTGGAAGAGAAAGGGAGGGGAAGAGGATACTAGAAAATCAGAAGGCAGTTGTAACATTAAATGTGCAGTCAAGGTGCAGAGAGAATTGTAATCTTTGGATCATGTGCAGTTGTGATTCCCTGACACACATCCAACTAAGTAACCTGCAGTTGTTGAGGGCAAGGTGGATGCTAACTAAGACAGACTGGATCACAGTACAGATGATTGTAAATATTTGTATTTGGCCTTCAGTGCTAAGCAAGGCAGAGTGATTAAATCATTATTTATCGCTGACCATATGCAGCTTTTGTCTATTCCTGTTCGTTGTGGCCTTGTTACGTGGATTACTTCGGACTCCAGGCAGATGACAGTGCCGTTGTGTGGGACCCTGTGTCAGGTTGATACTTGCACGTGGCTTCTTCATTGGACCGGACTCTGGCCCTGCAAAACTGTGCTGGGCTGTTCAGTGCTGCCCCTGCATGTTCACGGCCAACGTATTGTGAGCTGGGTCTAGTGCATGCAGATCCCGGCCGCTGTCGGATTTAATCAGTGCGTGCAACTGTGGGGGGATGGGGTGGAGATTCATCTGGCGCGGGGGTCGGCAACCTGCGGCTCCCGAGCCATTTGTGGCTCTTTCACCTCTGTGCTGCGGCTCCCTGTGGCTTTGGGAAATAATTGGTCAGTATTTAATTAAAATGTATTTTATGTTAGTTTGTTAGCTTTTGAAATGTAATTCTAAATTTGAAGATTATGGTGATCTTGTATGATCTAAGTGTGGCGACACATTTCCTCACAATTAGCCAGCATTCCGGCTAAGGGAGATAGCCTACGGGGGTTTGTGAGTACGCGTCTTTTGCAGCATCTGCGTCCATGGGGGCTGGGTTGAGGGAGGCTTAAAAGCAAGGCTGTTTAGTTCGAATAAAGTTACCTT
This sequence comes from Hypanus sabinus, assembly GCF_030144855.1. Taxonomy (NCBI): domain Eukaryota; kingdom Metazoa; phylum Chordata; class Chondrichthyes; order Myliobatiformes; family Dasyatidae; genus Hypanus; species Hypanus sabinus. The sequence continues at coordinate 126,062,869 of NC_082713.1, forward strand.
TGACTGCAGTCTTTATTTTAGCGCTGCGTGTAGCGCTACACCGCTACAACGTGTTTTTTATCGCTATTAATATACATCACCACTGCCAATGCCTGACACCCGCCAGTGCGCGCTTTCTTTTAATTCTTCGATCCAAGGTAGGCTACCTATGTAGTAACCTTCAACCCAACGTCTTTTTTTCGGAGTTCAAAATGTTTTTGTTGCATGCAGAAATGTAATTTCGTTTTCTCTGCAGGAGTTCATCAATTTCAAAAATGCAACACATTATAGTTTGTTTATACATTGCATAAAGGCAAAAAAAACCCGTTGTATGCAGTGTTATTTCATTTTGTGGCTCCCAGTGTTTTCTTTTCTGTGGGAAATGGGTCCATATTGGCTCTTTTAGTGGTAAACGTTGCCGACCCCTGATCTGGCGTCAGTCAGTGCATCAGGGGGAGTAGGGCATTAGGCTGCCTTTCTAATGATCTCAGCACGGTAGCACAGGGGTGAGCCACAACGCCTTGCAGTACCAGTAACTCGGGTTCAATTCCTGCTGCTGCCTGTAAAGAGTCTGTTTGTTCTCCCTGTGACCGTGTGGGTTTCCTCCCACAGTCCAAAGATGTGCTCGTTGGTAGGTTAACTGCTCATTGTAAGTTGACAGTGATTAAATTGGGGGTATTCCTGGATGGTGCATCTCAAAGGGCCTACTCAGTGCTGTACATCGATGAATAAATCATGTAGTGAATCCTCTTGTACTGCCCTTATCACACTTTGAGTCCATGCCAACTATCACCCACTCGTTTCCACTCGTATTAATCCATCTTATTTAGTACCCCCTCCCTCCCCCCACGTTGTGCATTAGAGTATACATGGTTTGAGGCTGAATAATAATGCTAGTCCTGAGAGATCTTCAGCATCCAATAAGTAGGAGGGTCTTTGCTGTGCGGTGTCGGAAACCTGCCAACCTCCCACTGTGCCTTTGCTCCTCCTGACCTCTGTCTGGCGATGGAGCTCTGTAGCTATGATGTGGTAGGGAAGCCTCTGAACTCTCGAGCCAGACAGATGTAGATTTCTCAAAACCTGTATTCCACAGCTCCTCCTCGAGTTTGGAAAGCAAAAAATCTGCAGTCCTGGGGGTGAAAAGGTAACAGCGAGCGGCTGGGAACATTCAGAAGGTTAGGCGGCACCTAGAGAGGAAGAAAGAGTTAATTATTTGAATCGATGACCTTCTCAGACTTTCTGAAGGCGGAACGTGGACAAGGAATGTTAATTCTGTGCCCTGCTCTGCAAAGGTTTTTCTGACCTTTTCATCTTCTGTGTTGTGAAGTGTAATTACTGGAGTATTCCTGTTTTCACAACAAAGAATTACAAAGCGCAGCACCGTGTGAAATAGACAAATGAGATTGCTAGTAAGTTCCCAGAAACTGCAAATGAGATGTTATTTTATCGGCCATTTTATTAGGTACACCTGCTCATTAATGCAAATATCAAATCAGCCAATCATGTGGCAGCAACTCAATGCATAAAAGCATGCAGACAGGGTCAGGAGGTTCAGTTGTTCAAACATCAGAATGGGGAAGAAATGTGATCTGAGTGACTTTGTGGATGATTGGTGCCAGATAGGGTGGTTTGACTATCTCAGAAACTTGCTGAACTCCTGGAATTTTCACACACAATAGTCCCTGGGGTTTACAGGAATGGTGTGGAAAAAGAAAGAAACTTCCAGTACGTGCCAGTTATGTGGGCAAAATCCCGTGTTAATGAGAGAGCTTAGAGGAGAATGGCCAGGCTGGTTCTATGGTAACTCAAATTACCATGAGTTACAACCAGTGGTGGTAGCTGGCTGGTGTTGTAGCGGCATCAGCAACAGACCTCAAGGTAAATGGTCCACCATTCGACTCCTTGCACATTTTCCCATCCTCATTATATAAAAAAAAGTCAAATGCGATGGAAACGGCAAAAAATGTGCCACAAGGTGGTGTGCTGAAGAGCATCTCCGAACGCACAACATATTGAACCTTGAAGTGTATGGGCTACAGCAGCAGAAGACCATGAAGGTACAGAAATAAACTCAGTGGGCACTTTATAGGAACCTCCTGTACCTAATAAAGTGGCCACTGAGTATATAGTTGATCGTGTCTGAAGACTGCACGCGGCAAGATGGTAGATGGATCCTGGGCCAATTTTACCAGATGGATTCTTCTGTGGGGGGGGGGAAGAAAAGAACATGTATTTGTAACATCATTCACCCACAGATTGTCCCAAAGCACTTCTCAGCCAAGTGCAACGCAAGTGTTATCATTGATTTAATAAATCAAATATAGTAGCCAATTTATATTCGGGCAGGATGCCACAAACAGCACTAAGATAAATCTGTTCACAGTCTCTGGTCATGGCATGTGTGAAGACAGACGTGGCCTCAGTTTAATATCATATGAAAGCTGACACCTCTATTGTAGCAATCCCTCAGTATCTTAGCTAGTGCTCAGCTGAAGCAGGGGCTCAGTACTGGCATAGTCTGACTATGTTGGAAATTTGTATCTGGGGTCACATATGGAGACTCCCTTGACCCATGCAGGTTCTGATGAAATGTGTTTGTTTATTGAGGTGCTGACGGTGTTTGGCTCCATCGTTCACTTTGTGCACTTCCCTCAAGTGAGAGATATCAGTAGCTGGTGGTCAACATCCCTAACAGACGTATCTTCCTTTCACCAAACCATAGTACTTTGTGAAGTTATTACTACTGACTGTCAAAAATGATTTAATTCATGGGCAAGTTAACATGCACTTTGTTATCGATCTCTGGTGGGGACTTTCAGCTTCAGGATCAATTTTGTGTTGAGCTAGCATTGACATTATCTTTAGGTCATGGGTTCTCATTTCCTTCCCCTACTAGAAATAACGGACCAGTTTTTATAGTCACTTATGGCTAACTGACAATTTTGGAATCTCCAACAGGCAGGCTGGAACTTATGGGACTCCAACTCTGAATTTGATAGGTTCTTGATTAGTAAGGGTGTCAAAGGTTAAAGGAAGAAGGTAGGAGAAAGAACTTGAGAAGGAAAATAATCGGCCATGATCAAATGGTGGAGTAGACTCGATGGGCTGAATGGCCTAATTCTGCCCCAATGGTAATTTAAGCTGTGCACTACCTAAATTGTGTTAAGACCCACTTAAACTCATTTTGTTTAAAGCCCTGAAGCAGCAAACTTCAGCCCTTTCAGTTGGGCTTTAATTTGATCCCATTTGGGCCTCTCCAGTTGGCTTACTAATGATGAAGACATTTCTGTTGTGATGTATTGTGTTGTCAGTCCAGGGTTAGTAAGTGGACTACTGCCTTAGAGTACGGGTGTCTCCCGTTTTTTTTAACGTTGCGCTTTTCGTCAACTCACTGTTGTGAAAGACCTACATTAGTTACCTGTTTTCGCTGTTACGAAAAAAGGCAGTGCGCGAGAAAGGCGGTGTGTGAAAAAAGGCAGCGTGCGCCGGCCGAGCAGACTGGCTCCTCCCCCGGAGCTGCATTCTAGCCGGCATTGCTTAAACACGTGCCTGTGAGCATCTGTGCTTTATGTCGATTTATTTTGTGCATCCGTTAGCAAGATGAATTCTAAGGCATCGGAAAAGCCTAAAAGAGTGTGCAAAGGTATTACACTTAGCGTAAAACCGGACATAATAAAGCGTTTCGATCGTGGTGAATGAAGTAAGGACATAGTGAGTTTGCCTAAGGGTTTATGGAAGTTGACGAAGATGATGTTGAAGAGGTTTTGGCGTCCTATGACCAAGAACTGGTTGATGAAGAGGAAAGGATAACAATTGAAGCCAAACGCAGTAGTGAAAGTGAAGTCATCCAGGAACTGAACGTGAAGCAAGTGCATGAGATTTTCGCTGTGATTGACAACGCTGCAATGATTGCAGGAAAGTATGACTAATTTTGAGAGGGTACGTAGGTTTAGGGCAGGTTTGCAGGATGGTTTGAGTGCTTACAAAGAACTGTATGATAGAAAAATGCACGAGGCTAAGCAGTCAAGCATACTGTTTCTCAAGCCTTCCACATTAGCCACAGGGAACGACGAAACTCAACGTTTGACATCGAGGCAGGCAGACATGGAAGAAGGTGACCTGCCTGCCCTGATGGAAACAGACAACGATGAGATAACGCCCCAGTCTCCTCTACCTCCCACCACCCCAAGCTCTGGCAACTCGGCCTAACACACCATCATCAGTGTCCTCACTGTCTTCCCGATTCTGGTAAGTGAAATTACACTGGATGTATATTATTTCTACTTTATATAGGCTGTGTATTTTTGTTATTCAGTAGCTTCATAGCTTAAGGGTTACTGGAAAAAGTGCTTCTGCTGGGAGCACTTGCACCGTGTGTTTTTGCCGCGAGTGCTGCCGAGAGCGCTTGCGTGACATTTTCAGTGCTGCAATAATTGTAGAAAAGTATTCCTACATTATATAGGCTGTGTATTTATCAGCTCATTCCTGCTTTTACTATGTTACTGTTATTTTAGGTTTTGTGTGTTATTTGGCATGATTTGGTAGGTTATTTTTTGAGTCTGCGAACACTCACAAATTTTTCCCATATGCTTCACTTTACGACATTCCGGCTTACAAACCATTTCATAGGAATGCTGTACCTTCGAATAGCAGGGGAAACCTGTATTGTAAATACTCAATGGCCACTTTATTAGATACACCTGCACATTAATGCGGATAGCCAACCAATCATTCATTCATATGGCAACTACTCGATGCATAAACGCATACAGACATGGTCAAGAGGTCCAGTTGTTACGATCAAACATCCAAATGGGTAAGAAATAAGATCTAAGTGGCTTTGACTGTGGAATAATTGTTGGTGCTCGGGTATCTCAAATTGCTGATCTCCTGGGATTTTCACACAGAACAGACTGGAGTGCACAAAGCAAAAAGCTTCCAGTGAGTGTCAGTTCTGTGGGTGAAAGTGCCTCGTTAATGAGAGTTCAGAAGTGAGTGGTCAGACTGGTTCAAGCTGAGAGGAAGATAACAGTAATTACCACGTGGTCCAACAGCGGTATGTGGAAGAGCATTTTTGAATGCACAGCACGTCAAACCTTGAAGTGGTTGGGCTGCAGCAGCAGCAGTGGTCACTGAATGCATCTTGGTGCATTAAACGAAGCAGCACTAGCAGTTTTCTTCAAGCATACTTATTAAAATTAGCAAATTTATACAGCGCAATTTGCTATTTATGGTCCAAGATAACATTGTTTACTAAAAGCCATGCATCACATACCATGAGCATCATTTCAAGGGTTCCACTCAAGGGTCTCTGTGTGCGGTGTGGGAGATCCTTAAATCATGGCCTTTGCAAAACCCTCTTTTCAATAGCTGCACTGGAACATGACCCGATCCCAGAAGTATTTCAGTTTTCTCCTGGTTTCAGTTCAAGCCTATAAGACATTTCAATAAGTCTACTTTCTGTGGAGATTTGTATTAAATTTGAGGAACAGCTACCTTATCTACATATATCTTAATACAATCCTGTGTTATTTTGTCTTTCAATATGGGCTCATAATTTCTAAATTTCATTAAGTCAGAGCTTTTTTTGTATTTGGGTATAATCTATTTTGCAAACAGCCTATAATTTATGTCAACTAATTTCAACCCTTAGAATTGATGTGTATTCCTGCTCTGGGGTTATAAAGATAATAAGGATTATTTTTTCTCACATGTACATCAAAACATACAGTGAAATACATTGCATCAAATTAGTGAAGACTGTACTGGCACAGCCCACAAGTATTACCAAGCTTCTGGCAACAACATGGCATCTTCACAACTCACTAACCCTCCTTGTATGTCTTTAGAATGTAGGAGGAAACCAGAGCACCCGGAGGAAACCCACATGGTCACGGGGAGAACATTCAACCTCCTTGCAGAGAGCATCAGGAATCGAACCCTGATCTTACAGTTACGGTTGTAAGATGTTGCACTAATTCCATTGGCTTTATTCACACCATTGAAAGTCATCTACTGATGATGTGTTACCTCAGTCAGATTTCTGGGGGTTCGTGACTCTGTAACCTGCTGTGTTAGGTTCAACTTATCCAAATAAAGGTCTTGTCAGTCTAAAAGAGGAATATTGTGTAGCTGGAAATCACAGCTGTAACTGCTCCTGAATCTCCCAATCCAATGCTCAACCAGCAATAACAATGTACTGGAAATTTAGCGTCCTCTTGGGAGAAGGCTGTATTGCACACTAGAAACTGGCAACAGAGACTTGGATACGGTGGAATAAATGATCTATTTAAAACCTCAAGGCTCCAAACAGTTGCTATCTGCCTTCACTTGTTCTCCAAAATTTCACTTTTTCTCTTCTCATTTTCTCCTCCTTTGTATTAACACTTCATCCTTCTTAATCCTCTTTGTTATAAAATCAGGAAATAATTATGAACAAGGAAGGTTGTTTGACCTATAAGTGAGCATTCGCATTGCAACACCTCGTCCTTTACAGATTCCGGTTTATTTATTTGTCACGTGCATCGAAACATACCACAGGGTGCCGTGGTAGCATAGTGGTAGGAGCAATTGTTTTTATAGTTCAGGGCATCAGAGTGCAATCCCAACATCGTCAGTAAGGAGTCTCCGTACGTCCTCCCTGTGGAATGTGTGGGTTTTCTCCAGGTCCTCCGGTTTCCTCGCACAGTCCAAAGATGTACCGACTAGGTTAATTGGTCATTATATATTGTTATATAAGGTTAGGGTTAAATGGGGGGGTGGGGGGGTTGGTTTGCTGGGCAGTGCCGCGCTGCTTGAAGGGATGGAGGGGCTTATCCCATGCTGTCTTTCCAAATATACAAACACAGAATTGTTAACAACCAACACACCTCCAGGTTGTGCCCACGAGTATGCCACACGCTCTGTTCCCAACTTCGCTTGCCTGCTCTAACCTGCACTTCTTTGGAATCTGGGAGAAGCCAGAGCACCCAGAGATGACAACTGGTTACAGGAAGAAAGTACAAGTTCTTTAGCCAGTGCTGGGAATGGAAACCCTATCTTACAGCTGGCGCTATAAAGTGTTATGCTAATTGCCGCGGTGAAATGAATCAGTTGTGTAAACAACCAGCATTTTCCTTTTTCTACTAATGTTTTGCTTCTACTTCATGCACTCGACTCATTTACGTTCAGGATTGAGGAGTTGAAAAATTAAGTTATTATTTTAATTTTGTGGTAACTATAGTTAACCTTAAAATTAAACCTGATTAGCCAACGTGTCATACAGTACTGTACCTACGGGCAACCACCAGGTGACCTTGAGGCTTGGAATATGTCCTCTGAACACAGGAAGGCCTGAATTTGTGGGACTGGGTTAGATGGCCTGTTTTGTCTCAGTGGTGCAGTGGGGCCAGCTTGAGCTGACCAACGTTGAGTTAATGGGAAAACTGAGTGAAGCTCATGAGAAGTCTTTCAATTGAATGTAATTCAAGGACCAACTTTATTCATCATATATTCACCTTTGTGGCTGCCTGTTAGCAAACAAATCTCAAGGCTGTGTAAGTTATACATTCTTTGATAATAAATGTACTTCTGAAACTTTGAAATTTACATCTGCATACATTCGGAATTTGATCAAACCACTAATGCAGAACTGACTGGTAAAGGGAGGTTTCTGGAAATTTGCAATTGCCTTGCCCTCAGTGGGCAAGCATTTAACTGTGGCATTTAAGTATAATTCATACATACTTAAGCTCATCACCCCTTCTGGGGCATAGGCTGCCAACAGCAGCTTTCTAGATTCTGCTGTCCTGGGCCAATTCCAATGGTGGTGTTCCTGAATGACAGGTCGATTGGCCCTGTGGTTTCCACGGATTTGTGGTTTTCTCCAAACGACTTGATATACCTTCTAGGCACAAATCTATCTTCTCCCAGGGATGATGCCTTTCTGGTTTCACAAGGTGAAGTTGCTGGCTCAATGCCCAACCCCCCCTCCATTTGCAGCTGGGCTTGGGACCGCCTGGGGTGGAGTTCATATGATGCATCTGTGGTATAAAAATATTTTTCCCTCCTTCGTTCTGCTGCCTTGGCTTGCTCCTGCCTCCCACACCTATTCTATTTAATCTTCACTTCGCTTGTACAAAATCACGTTTACCTTTTCCCATCCCACTTTGTGCCCTGACCCACCATGTTTGCCCACTTACTCCGACTCTGTCTGGTTACATTACCAAGGCAATGATGAAAGAAGGTGTGAGCCAGTTTACTTCAGTAGACTGGAAGGTTATAACTGGAGGACTTGTCTAATGTGATGAGTCAACTGCCTAATAAAATTTTATTTTGCTTTTAAATTGTATGTGAAGGTGTCATCCATTAAAGGGAGGTAGACCCAATTCAGTACATTATTGCTGTTTTTGAGGTGGCATATTGTAGCAGATGAAGTTAGCAGGAAGAGAACAATACAAGCCCTTCTGTCCGCAATATTGTGCCAACCCTAACCCTTCTCTTCCACGTGGCTCTCTGTTTCTCTGTCATCTATGTGCCCATGTCCCTAACGTAGCTGTCTTTACCACCACTCCTGACTGTGTTCCATGCATTCGCCACTCTGCAGATACCTGGATCAAGTTTAAAGGAGGAATGTTAAAATCAATCAAGTGTCCATTTCTTCACTAAATGTTGGTTGAAGTTTGTCAAATGGACTTGTCAGACAGCCTCTGGTAATCCCCCTGTGCTCCCTTTGCTGCTTGTGTTGGCTCCCACCTGCCTGTGGCCTGCATGTTGATAAGGTCTTTTGTCTGGATCCAGCAAAATGGCAGAGCATTTTAATGCTCACTGGTGTGAACCCAACCAGGTTATGTGATGGTATGGTATACAGGAAAATCCTGGGAATTTCCAAGCTGTTGCTCAGCGCAATCACACCTGTCATTTGTGAGTTGGTGATATGACCTGAGTGCTAGTTGTATTCGTGTTTATCTGCTTAATCTGAAAATACTTCAAACTTTCTCTTTATTTGTGCTTATGGAGTGAGCTGTCAGTGGAAGTGGTCCAATGAGATTTGAAAGACTTTTGGATGGGGGTGGGGAAGATGGGGGCCAAATGTGGGCAAATGGGACTAGCTTTGTGAGGATTGAGGGTGAGTTAAACCAAAGGCTTTTACCATGCTGTTTTTTTTCTGACTGTATGACTACTTAAACCTAAGTGACCATGGAGGCTTTTGTAAACCTATATGAAAAATGCTTGGAGTTTGTACAGTACTGTATTTGTCTGCATGGAGCAGACAGCAAGCTTATAAATCTGGCGGGAGCAAAGGATGCTGGGAATGGTGATGGTGGAGTGCTGCGGGAGGGTTATGGAGCAGGTGGCAGAGGAGGAGTGCAAGAGTGGGGGGGGGGGGGGGCGGTGGTTGTCACGGGTGCAGACACAGCCAGCTCTGAGACACCAGGCAAGGTTGCTTGATTCCACATAGCAGGAATTTTCCCAAACATGATTCCCCTCTCTCCCCTTCACACTCCTCAGTCCATAATAACTCATATCAGAATCACTAAATGTCATAAAATTTGTTTTTTTTGTGGCTGTGGTACAGTGAAATACATAAAATTACCACAGTACTGAGCAAAAGTCTCCGGCACCCGAGCTATGTCTACATGTCTACGTGCCTAGTCGGGAGAGCGATGAGCAAGGCAAAGGGATTATCAGTGGTAGGGTGAACCCATGGTTGCCAGGGTTCACTGTCAATGGGGCAGTTACTGGACCAGAAGCACGGACTGGTTTCGTTCACATTGTGTGTCCTTCCAACAGCTTGAAATGTGGTCAGACTGTCAGGATAACCTAAATCTCCTTTGCAACCAGTTTGGTTTCAGGGTTAAGAGGATCCCGTGATCCTGAGGAAATTTCTGCTCGTCGCCCCCAGTCATATCTGTACCCAGGGACTATTGTATTTTCCCTGAGTTTTTGTTTTGCAATTGCTCATTCCCCTTAGCGATCCTTTCTTGTGACTATACCTTTGTGGTCGCACATCTCTACATGCGGCTAGCGGTAGGAAGTGAACAACACACACAAAATGCTGGTGGAACACAGCAGGCCAGGCAGCATCTATAAGGAGAAGCACTGTCGACGTTTCGGGCCGAGACCCTTCATCAGGACTGACCCTTCGACAGTGCTTCTCCTTATAGATGCTGCCTGGCCTGCTGTGTTCCACCAGCATTTTGTGTGTGTTGTTTGAATTTCCAGCCTCTGCAGATTTCCTCGGGTAGGAAGTGACACACTTTTTATCTTGTGTTTATTGCAATGAGCTAAGAAATTAAAATCACCCCTGGAGCTGGTAGCAACAGTGGGGGTTCTTGGTTTCAAGTGATGGACCCAGCATCTTAAGATAAAAATGGGGAGATGTTACTGTAATTTTCAAAACTTATTTGGAGATGCAGCACAGTCACAGGCACTGCCAGCCCAAAGAGACAGTGCCACCTAATTTCACCCAATTAACCTTCTGCCCATACCTCTTTGGATGAGGGAGAACCCCGAGGAAACCCATGTGGTCACGGGGAGAACATACAAGCACCTGGCAGGCAGTGGCAAGATTCGATCCCAGGTTGCTGGTGCTGTAAAAGCATTACACCAACTGCTACACCACCATATAAAACAGTAGTATGTTACCCATTGATTTCAATGGACTTTAAATTGGTTATGCAAGTGTTTAAGATGACAATCAGTTTAAAGTCAGCCATACTGAAGAGAACAGAGCATGTTATGTCATCTGACAGTTGGGAGCAACACCAGAGGAAGTGATGTTTTTCGAGCTGAGGCCCTATAGCTGGTAACAATCGGCTTCCACTGACACCACACTAGTTTAGCTTGGCATTCATCTCGTGTCCTAATGACTGGGTATTGATATCACTTTGCTCTATGGCTACTGGCTTTATGCATATTGGTTGCTGTGGTTCTTGTGTTAGCTACAAGTTATGTTGTGAAGGCTTACTTAGAACAGGAATAATGGCAGGAAGCAGTGTGGAGGCATAGAGGGATTTTGGGTTCCACATCCATAGATTTCGCAAGGTTGTTGTACAAGTTGATAGACTGGTTAAGCAGGTGTACGGCATGTTGGCATGAGACAAAAGGGAAGATTGAGTTCAAGACCCGTGAGGTCGCTGCAGCTCTATAAATCTCTGGTTAGACCACACTTGGAGTATTCTGTTCAGTTCTAGTCACCTCATTTTAGGAAAGATGTGGAAACGTTAGAGAGAGTGCAGAGGAGATTTGCCAGGATGCTGCCTGGATTGTACAGCATACCTTAACAGTAAACGCTAGGGCTTTTCTCTTTGGAGCAAAGGACCATGAGAGCTGACATGATTGTGGTGTATAAAATGATAAGAGACATATAGAGTGGACAGCCAGTGCCTTTTTCCAGAGCACCAATGGCTAAAACAAGAGTGTGTCAAGGTGATGGGAGGAAAGTATAGAAGGGTGTCCTTGGTTTTTATCTTGGGGCAAGCACTTAGTGCATGGAATGTGATGGTGGTGGTAGAGGCAGATACATACAAAGGCTGTTAGATATTCACATGAATGAAAGAAAAATCATGGGTAATGTAGGAAGGAAGGGTTAGATTGATATTGGAGTGGGTTAAAAAATGGGCACAACATTGCGCTGTACTGTTCTGTGTTCTATAATACCAGTTGGGTGGCATTTCCAAACATAAAGTCACAAAAAACATGCTACAGCGGTGCCAGTTCTTTTATTGCCAAAAGAAGGGAAAATTATTTGTTTTAAATGCAACAAGCATTTAGCTTGATGCTTAAATCTTATTGAAGGCACATCAACGGTTAATGGTAAAACTCAGAGTGGTCTGTTGAAAGGATTCCTCCCTGCTAATGTCCAATTTCTCTGATGGAAAAAGTGGTAAGTAGAATACATCCTGAGGCAACGATGGGCACTGTTCAGCTTGGTGGTGCTCATATCAATTCCTAGTCCGGGTCAGTCCTTGAGAAAGTTGGTGGGAATGAGGGATTGAATACGTTAGATAGGTTTGGCTGTGTGAGCACTGTATTTACAGCTGCAAGTAATTCTCCAGCGAGTGAACATGCCTTGTCTGTGAACACAGAAATCTAAGGACCATGAGTAGAATAGGATGTGGGTCTTGCATTTGTGACCCCGTTTTGAGGCCGAGTTACCTAACGAGGTCTGAATGCTGTCTTGGTGACTGAATGTGCAGATTTTTGAGTTACTGAACCTGACCTTGGCTGCTGAAACTGTTGCCGGTAAAAGTCCTGCGTATTGTTCTATCAAAGCCTATTTGTAAACTAGTGGAGAGATGGAGATATCTCAAAGGGGGAAAGCCAAAACCTACTGTATTTGACAACTTGGAGGGAGAGCGAGTTCGTTAAATCTGGTGGGAGCAAAGGATGTTGGGAATGATGAGGGTGGGCTGCCAGAGGGGCTTGGGACAGGTGGCTGAGAAGGAATGCCAGGGGGGTATGGGGTGGTAGTGGTAGTATGGATGCAGGCACATTCAGCCCTTAGACACGAGTTAAGTTCATTTGATTCCAGACAGTTAGTTTATTGATGTTACAGAATGCCTCTCTGGTGCTTCCCATTCCCTTCCCTTTTCCCAACCAGGACTCCCTTCTCCCTGCCGCCTTCCCACTCAGTCCACAATAGAGACCCATATCAGGATTGGGTTTATCACCACATATCTCATGAAGTTTGTTTTGCAGCTGCAGTACAGTACACAATACATTAACTACGTACTGGCCAAAAGTCTGAGGGACTCATTTTACATACACACACACACACACACCCCCCCCCCCCCACCTTTTTAATATCCGATGCTCATTTTCTGGTTACTGGGCTACTGCGCCAAGCCATCTTCAATGCACTTCCCTTTGGGGACTTGTGCATGGAGATGAAATGATGCAAGATGCAGCTAGGATTCTTTTTGGCCTCTGCCTGACATATTAATAGCTGCAGGATCGAGCTACATCTATTTCAGAATATCTTTGTTCAGCCAGAAGGGTAAAATGGATTTGGCATTAGTAATTTTCTCTACTCTGAATTACCAGTCCAAAATCTCTGGTTTAGTGGGAAATTAATGAGCTGAGGAGTAGATTTTGAAAGGTGGGGGAAGGGAAGAGAGAAACACAAAGTGATAGGTGAAACTTGGGTGGGGGTTGTGAAGCAAAGAGCTAGGAAATTGTTAGGTGAAAAAGACAGAAGGTCATGGAAAAAAGAAGTGGGGGGTGGGGAAGAGCACCAGAGGGAGGTGATGGGCAGGCAATGGGATAACAGGGACAAGGGGATGTGAAATGGTGAGGGGGTGCTGGAGGAATTACTGGAAGTTTGAGAAATCTCTGTTCAGCTCATATGCCTTGGCTTTTTTTATTACTCTAGTCAAAGACAATAGACAATAGGTGCAGAAGTAGACCATTCGGCTCCTCGAGTCTGCACCACCATTCTGAGATCATGGCTGATCATTCACCATCAATACCCAGTCCCTGCCCTGTCCCCATATCCCTTGATTCCCCTATCCATCAGATATCTATCTAGCTCCTGCTGATGGGTTTTGGCCCAAAACATCGACTGTACTTTTTTTCTATAGGTGCTGCCTGGCCTGCTGACTCCCTCCAGCATTCTGTGTGTGTGGCTTGGATTTCCAGCATCTGCAGATTTGCTCTTGTTTGTGGTCCTCAATGTAACGGCGGGTTTAAGGCCAAAGAATCTGTTTTGAATGTAATGGAGCAGGAAGATGTAGTGGAGTTGTGGATGTACAATGGAAACGGGCCTCTTGACTACATCAACCATCAAGCATCCATTTACCTTCACTCTATATTGATCATGTTTTTTTTCTTAGATTCTGCCATTTTTACGGTGTTTAAATTAACTTGCCATCCAACTTGTCTTTGGGATGTGGGAGGAAGTCGGAACACCCAGAGGAAGCCTGTGCTGTCTCAGAGTAAACTTGCACAGGCCGCATAGCACCTGAGGTCAGGATTAAACCTTGAAGGAAGCCTTTGCGGTGTAACTTGTGCCAATTCATCCGAATTCAAGGACTCAGTACCATATTTCTAGGGTTGTCTTAAACTCAGATTGGTTACATGTCGGTTTAACCTTGGGGTACGTTGCTAATAAGACATTACCTTTACAAACACAGATGTAAGACAACTGGTACATTTCCCTCTAGACTTCAATAATTTGTGATACTGAGAATATCTAATGAGCCTGATTCGGGTGTCCCTGAAATCTAAATCATACCCATATCTGGCGCTCAAGAATAAATTTCATGTTCTCTTTATTTATTGCTATTTATTTATATTTGCATTTGCGCAGTTTGTTGTCTTCTGCACTCTGGTTGATCTTTCATTGATCTGTTATGGTTATTATCCTATAGATTTGCTGAGTATGCCCACAAGAAGTTGAATCTCTGGGTTGAATGTGGAGACATGTATGTACTTTGATAATAAAATTTACTTTGAACTTTTAAACTTAGCCATTTGTTTTTCATTAGCCGTATTACTTTCTGCCAGAGCTTTGTCAAGTTTCTCATTTATCAGCCATTTGTGGAATTTAGACTGTTTCTAATCTGACTCTTGATTTCACCCCGCCCGCCCCCGCTGCCTGCCTACATGACACCTCAGGCTCTGCTTGTTTCCTGTGATTCTTCATGCTAGTGCAGGTTCCTGCAGAGTGCCTTGCAGGGCAGCAGCAAGCTGGTCCAAGTTTGTGGCCTACATTCAAACATCACCCAAAATAATTAAATGGTCATTCTTTGTATTTATTGTGTGAGACTTTACTGTATGAGGAGGGGAACTGGCTGTACTGTTTGCATACATGCCAGCTTCCAGTACTCTGCAAAAGTAATTTGTTGCTTGTTAAGTGCTTTGGGGTATCCTGTGAATTAGATCTATAAAACTGGATAGTGTAAGCCACTTAACCACTATCAATCTACCAGGCTTTTGCAGAAAGCAGAATCTTGTGATTGACTTGCCTGAGGGTTTAGTTTATTTGGAAAGGAGACAAATGATCTCATTTGACAGTTGTAGAAAGGATTTGTTGACTTGGGTAAATTGCTCGCCTTGGAAGAGGGATTGCATGTTGGGGTGTGACCACAAATGAGAGATTGAGGGGAAAGAGCCTTTTGTTTAAAAAAAATCCATTAATAAATAGCAATTCAGCAATGGTAATATTCCACACATTTTCTCCCATCCGATACCAAACCTAACTTTCTGCTCTTTTCTCTCTTGCATGTATCCACCTACCCTTGAAACATATCGCGGAGTCTACTTCAGCTCACCCTGAATTAAGTTCCACATTCTGGCTGCATTTCAAATCAAGATGTTTTGCCTTGATAGCTTGCCTGAGTTCCTTTATGATAGTTACACGTTAGTGACCAGCAAATGATACCAAAGCCAGTCGAATAAATTGTCAGCCATTGCTGTTGCCGTAGGAAGTACCAGATTTTTTTTTAAAGGAAGGTTGATCATTGAAAGTATTTGTTGACAGCAATGAAATTTCCCTATAGAGCCTTGCATGCAGAAGTATGTAGAAAAAAATGGTCACCAAAATATATCATAACATCATATTTAATTTGGTTACTATAAAAAGTTAGCTGGCTGGTGGCATAGTGGCATCAATGCCAGAATTCGGAGCAAAGGCTCCCGAGTTCGAATCTAGCTGGCTCCCTCGCACACTTTCTATCCGTGCTGGGTTGAGCGTCGAACTAGCAACTCGGCCTCGTAAAAACAAGAAAGCCTGCTTTTTTTAAAAAAAAAACCCACCATCACAACGGCGTCCCGATGACTCCACTCAGAGTTAAGGGCTTTCTTCTCTTCTATCTCATAATGTGGAAATAATAAGCCAATTTAGTCATTGAAAACAATCGTGCATGGGTGTTGCATGGCAGCTGAAGATATTTACAACTTCTACTGGATTTTTCCACTTCTGCGAAGCACTGGAGATGAGCAAGAATCTTATCAGGGTTCCAAATGAGGGTAGATTAGTATGCAGGGGCTCCCTAAGATGTTGATGACCTGACCTAAGGAAATCTGATTAAATGCAAATTTCCCATAGATTTGGAAAACATTTTTCAAGACTACAGAATGTTTTGTGGTATCTATTAATGTCTGGATACGGTCTGTATTTCCATTGAAGCATGTTTTTTGTCCTACCTCGTCAGGGCACTGGAAATGCTTACAGTATATATTTCCAGTCTTATGATGAAGGGTCATAGCACAAAATGTCCACTCTTTATCCTTTCCCATGGAGGCTGCCTGACCTGAGTTCCTCCAGCATTTTGTGTGTTGCTCTGGGTTTCCAGCATTTGCAGAATCTCTTGTGTTAATGCAGTATGTTTCCATTAGTTTAATTATGGGTAATGATAGGGTGATTATTCAATGAAGTGAATTGTACAAAAGGATATGATGTGGGTTAATTTTGAAAAGGGACTTGAGGAGAAATTGGCTTCCAGATGGCTCTGAGGACCAGAATCCTCAACGAACCTAGGGACAATATAACATCTTAATGTCTAATAGCCTGCTCCAGTGATTTGTTCTATTTATTTTTCTCAGTTGATCCATCATGTTAATTTAACATTGCAAATGTAGAGCTGCTTGTCATTCAGTTGTTCACTGTACGATCTTGCTCATCACCTGTGTAGATGGCTCATAGATGGGACCTGTTGCAGTATAAAAGTGTCAGCCATGAGGATGTGTCGTGTGCTCCCCTCTGCGTTACTGTGATCGTATAGCGCCCCATCGAGTCCTCTCTTAACCCCCCCCCCCCCCACCAGTTCTCATCTTTTTGCTTGAGGACGAAAAGGGATGCAACAAAGTTTGAGATGGGATGTTGAGAGGGAAATGGATCAGCCATGATGAAATCTCAGTGCAGACTTGATGGACCAGGTAGCCTACTTCTCCTATAGTGTGCCTATGGTCCGGTGGGAAGTTCTGTTTAAGAGAAGAGATTAGGAACATTTCCTGGAGATCATGCATAAAATGGTGGAGGAACTCAACAGATCAGGTCGCGTGTGCTGAGGAGAAATGAAGAGACAATGTTTCAGGCCAAGATATCTTCATGAGTCCTGATGAAAGGTCTCTGCCCAAAACATTGGGTCTTTATTCCTCTCCATGGAGGCTGCCTGACCTGCTGAGTTCCTCCAGCATCTGTAGAATCTTACATGTTTATGATTTCCTGGATATGATGGACTTGATGAAACGGGAGCAATTCCTACAGGACCTGATGGGTTAGTTGAACTTCTCTGGCCGGAGTGTATAGAACCAAAGATCATTGTTTGAAAGTGAGGTGGTGACTATTTAGGACAGGCGAAAATAAATGCCACTTTTTTTTCCCCCCCTACACAATAGGGGTGGGCATCTGTAGAGACTTGGTCTGTGATTATACTCACCCCGTCTGTTGCTTATGTGGCAGTATGCTTGTGCTGAATGGAATGGACTCAGGGTACTGGGCCTAAACGGGGCCTAGAAGATCATGGGCTATAGGAATGTAGACCACTACAATCTATAACCACCATGGCTTGGCATAGCCCTTGCTCAACCACTACAATGAGATTTGGTGATTAATCTTGGTACAAGAATACCACGATGAAGCAACACCAACTCTGGATAGGTTATGTCATTCAGATGCTTGACCTGCGTCTCCCTTCAAATGGGAGTAAAAGATCTATTTGGGAAGGTCAGAGGGCCTCTGGTGGGCAATGGAAGCACTTCAAAGGTGACATCAAAATCAGCCTGAAGTAATTCAATATTACATCTAAATACTGGGAGGACGTTGCACTCAATAGATATACTTGGAGGAAATATGTTTGGAAAATCTGCAGTGGAAGTACCTAAAAAGTTAGGTGCCAACCTAGTGAAGCCATATTACAGGGTTGCATGTGTGTTGAAGCCCTTGGCTTTAAGCCAGCCATCCTAGCCAATATCAACACAATCCCTTTTCAGCTGTACAGCCACCCACCCCTCTATGGGCTCTGTCTACACTTCTCACTGTCTCTGTAAAGTAGCCAGCATAATAATAAGACCCCATGCACCGAGAATATTCTCTTCTCCCCTCTCCTATCCAGCAGAAGATATTAAAGCCTGAAAGTACATAGCATTAGGCTCAAGAACAGCTTCTATCCTCAGTTATCAAACTCTTGAATGGACCTCTTGTACAATAAAATGGTGTCTTGATCTCACAATCTACCTTGTTATGACCTTGCATGTTGTTTTCCTGCACCACACTTTCTCTGGTGCTTCATTCTACATTAAGTTTTTTTAACCTTGTTCTACCTCAGTACCTTTTGAAATGATTTGACCTCTATGAACAAGACAAGCTTTTCACTCTATCTTGAGGCTTGTGTCAATAATATACCAATGTAAATCTCCATCTACCGCAACACCAAGAAGAATACCTTAGTCTTAACTATATCTTTCACTTTGTTATTTTTTCTGAGTGGCTTGCTTGCTGACCCATTTCCCATCCTTGGGTTCTGAAGTGTTTCAGTCTCCCTTGCTCTCTAACCTAACCTGACAAATGCCTGATGAAGCGTCTCAGCCCAAGATGCCAACTCCCTCTCCATCGGTGATGCTTGCCTTGTTGAGGTCTTCTGCGCTTTGTGTGCGTTGCTCAAGATTTCCAGTACCTGCAGAATTTGACCTTTCCCCAGTCCGTTAAATGTAAAATCTTAAGCTAGTATCCTTACCTATCCTCTTGTGTGGAACTTTTCTATTGTAGCATTCTTTAGAGTTGTATTTCTTGAACCTGTCCATTAGGTCACTTCGGTAGTGACTTACCAAAGTGCTCAAAACTCACCCAGTGACTGAATCTTTGGTTTATACTTCAGAGATCCTTAATTTTCCTTGCTTTATTTTTTCCTCATGCAGCCTACTTGGGGCTGTTTTCAGTCCTGCAATAATTGCATGCATCTTCCTGCAGATGCCACGTGAATCACAGTGCTAGGGGCAGGTTTTCAGTTTGCATAACCTACCGGGAGGAGGTTTTAAAGCTGATGCCATTGGCAGCCTTCGTTGTCGTAAAGGGAAATCAAGGTTAGGAGAGTGAGCAGAAAGCAGCTGCTACTCTTGCTCTTGTCTGTTCCCTCTCTACAGCTCGGTAATGACGAATCCTGACTGCTTCCACAGGCATTCAAACTGGTAAGCAAACACACAGAAGAGGAAAGTCTTTTAAAAAGAAAAATGAGAAGTAATCTCCCACAGCTTTTTTAAAACTTCTACATATTCTCTAACAGAATGGTACATACAATCAATATTGCCTTCCGAATAAAATCCGCACGGACTGCATGAGGGATAGGCTTTTATTGACATGGTCTTTTTTATGCACAGCAGAAAGGATTCCAAGATAGTTACTGAAAAAGACATAATTTTAAATGGCTCTTGGCAGCTGAATGTACAATGGCTGTAAAAACTGTGGTTCATAGGAGTCTGGTTTTGTATTCAGGTTGGTACAACACACTACTGAACAAACTGTGATGCTACATTAGAAATCGCCGCATTGTGTGCAGCCTGCCCACATCTGGCGGTGCTGTAGACTTTAAATACCCCCCCCCCCCAACCCAAGAGTAAAGACATGAAGGAGAGGTGCTCCCTTGTCACGGAAGACGACTTGCTTCCATTGCAGTTTAGTGGCCTCTGATGAAGCGAGTGCGGGAACGTCTGACGGTGTACAGGTTGGGCAGAAGGTAGCTGACAGGTGGGTGGCCAACGCAATAGTGCGTTCCATTTGTCACTTGTGCTGCACTTCCATATACTTCCAGCACAAGGTTTGCAATGCCGTCATGCTGAGCAGGTGATTGAGCCACAGAAGTTCAGTAGGAATGCTGTCATTTTCCTTCAGACATTTGTGTGTGTGTGTAGTTTCTTCTGTCAGCCTCTACAATGATAAGGGTTTGCTCCCATTTGGGACCACAGCACCTGTCCTGTGTTCTGCCTTAAATTCCTGTCAGATCCATGTAAAACAAGGGGAGGCATCATATTGAGGGACCCGCAGCATTTATTTTGAAGCTGGTTGAATTCATGAAGAGGTTGCAACAGACACAAAACTGTTGGAAGAGTTCAGCAAGTCGGGCAACATCTATGGAAGTGAATAAACAGCCAACGATTCGGGCCGAGGTCATGACGAAGGGTCTCGCCCTGAAACTCCGGCTGATTATTCATTTCCGTAGATGCTGCTTGACCTGCTGAGCTCCTCCAGCAGATTGTGTGTGTGTGTTGCTTTGGATTTCCAACATCTGCAGACGTTTTGTGGTTGGTAAACATTTACATCATCGTGTCGGCCAAGGAAAGTGCTGAAAAGTCGTGAGCAAACTGGTTGGTGCTAACTGAAGGTGGAGTGCTAAATTCTCAATACATTGGTGCCTTGGTTTGCCTACAGGATCAATGAAAGTTGTGTGTTCAAACTGGGTGCAAACATAACTGGACAGATGCTTTGAATATTTTTCTTGGAGATGCTGCCCTTCAGGTGGGGCAAGCTTTCAGAATATCTGCTTAGTCATGCAGCTAAGAAGAATGAGTACTACTTTGGACCCCAGATCAGCATACATGAAGGCTGGTGCCCCCTCCACCCCCCTCCAGGTCGGAGTTGTCGGCAGGTCTCAGAGTTGTAGTTCCACGGTAGCAGGGGGAGCAAGGCCTAGTGTTTAAGGTCCCAGCACCTGCAAGTCCAGAGTTCGAGGTCTGGTGATCGGCAGGTCCTGGGCCAATGTCAAGGATCAAAGCAAAAGTCTGGAAGTTGAGGCCCATTGGCTGGAGTTACCCGGCTCTGCGAGTCGATGGCCCAATGTTTCCATATCCACGTCCGAATCGTAGTCTGCTGGAGGCCAAAGAAGACGGTCCATCCTGGGGTTAGAGGACAGTGTATGTGCATAGATCAGAGGGAGGAACAGAGATTGTTTTAATGTTATTGTTTGTTCTATGTTTCTATGCTGAATATTGTGGACATACCGTGTGGCGACACTTTGCCCTAGCATACCCACGGGTGTGTTGGTTGTTAACGCAAAAGATGTAATTCACTGTTTGTGCACATGATAAATGAACTGTCCATCAGTCTTTGTGGAAAAGGAGTGGCCAACAGATGCCCCTCAGCTGACCAACATTGTCAAATGTTCAATAGAAACATGCCTAACCGTGCAAACTAATGAGTCCTTGCTCTCAACAGTTTGGGTGTTCAGTTTGGCAGTGACTGGCCTTCATGCTGCAAAGCAATCTGCCAGTTCCAATCAGATGTTAAATAAAAATGGCTTCTTTGGCTAAAAGAGCTCAAGGGGGTAAGTGCAAAATGCGGCACAGTGGCTAAGATTTGTCAATGTTCTCCATTTTGCCCCTGCAAGTATTGAAGGTTAGTTGAGAAGTTGTTTAAATACATGTTCACTGTTAAAGAAAACTGGCATTAGTGTAGCGGTTAGCTTAATGCTATTAGTGCCAGTAACATGGGTTCAATTCCCACTGCTATCTCTAACACGTTTGTACTTTTGCCCTGTGAATGTGTGGTACAGTTTCCTCTGACATTCCAAAAGCATACATGCTAGTAGTTAATTGGTCATATTGATGTAATTGGGATCACAGGCTAGTTGGGCCAGAAGAGCCTGTTATGTTGCTGTCTCTGAAAATATAAATACAAACTAATATTTTGATAACAAGTGATGTCCCCAGGTATTTTACACTCAATGCTTCTGAAGCAGCACTGCTGCTAAAATGCAGGAAAAAGGGGAAGATCAATGCACAGCGTGATCCCGCAACGTAGGCATGATTTTACTCTTTTTTTTAAAGAGGGTTATACTTCTGGGCTAAATATTGACCAGGGGACCTAGAAGTTCATTTCTGCTTTTCTTCAAAGTAAGTTTCTTCACTTTGCACTAAGTCAAATTTCCTTTCATTTCATTGTACAAATGTCCGTGAATCTGCTGACTACAAGAAAGGGCTTTGATCCTAGCTATCCCTTCTGACACTTCTATTTCCTATGAGTCTCCTCGCGCTCCTTCCTCAGAGGGCCAGTATCTCTCTTTCCCCTGTCGAAATTCAAAATAATTCAATGGTTTTTTATTGATCTTTTCCTTACAATGTTCTCACTTAAATATCAGGACCAGACTCTAATTGGGCATAGTTGAAATGAGAAAATCAGAGGCGTCCTTTGCAGCATGCATAGGAGGTATGCTGAAGTTCAAACACCATCTCAGTTCATGGCTTTCCTTACACCCTTCCTGCTGTGATCAGTAGTCCAAAAATGAAAGGAGTTTAAAAATATTTATTCACCTGGAATCCATCACACATTCCATCATTAGAGATGCATCCAAATCATCCGTATAATTAGATGTGACTGATGTAGTTTCAGATCAGATTGAACTGTGCGCTTTAACACAAGCATATCCATGTTAAACTAGGCGTGCGTAAGTTTGATTCCATGTCTCGCTGAGCACAGGTGATGGATAAAAATGAAGGAACTTTCTGTGCACTTCAGGAAGGGGTGAGCAGTTTCAATTTCCTGGGTGTCGGCATCTCGGAAGATCTGTCCTGCACCTGACATATTAATGCAATTACGGAAAAGGTATACCAAAGGCCAAATTTTATTAGATTTGGTATGTCACCAAAGACTCTAGAAAACTTCTACAGATGTGCCGTGGAGACGCTGACTGGTTGTTGCAACGCTGCCTGGTAAGGAGGCCCCAATGCAAAGGGTCAGAAAAGGCTGTAGAAGGTTGTGAACGCAGCCAGCTCCATGCATGCTAGAATAAGAAAAGTATGACCACATTAATGGGAGTCCCAGTCAATATCTGGAAAGTTTAAATCACCTACTATCACGACCTTGTTTCCTGCAAGTCTGTGGTTTCTATGAATTTGCTCTTTTAAATTCCACAGACTGTTGGATGGTCAATAATAGAATAACGTGGTCATAGTCTTATTCTTCAGTTCTACCCATAAGCCTTAACAGAAGAGCTCTTCAGTCTGTCCTGACTGAGCACTATGATAACTTTCCTTGACAGCTAATGCCACCAACCCCTTTAATCCCTCCCACTCTATCATGTTTAAAACAACAGAACCCCAGAACCTTGAGCTGACAGTTCTGCCCTTCCTGCAATCAAGTCTCACGAATGGCTACAGTGGTATAATTCCACGTGCTGATCAATGCTGTAAGCTCATCTGTCTTTCCTACAATATTCCTTCCATCGAAATACACACAGCTCAAAGCAATTAGTCCCACCATGCTCAACCTCGTGATTCCTAACTTTGCAGGCTTAACAACATCTTTCTCCGTAGCCACTCCATTGTCTGTTCTGGCACTCTGGTTCCCATCCCCTGCTACTCTAGTTTAACTTCAGCCCTTTGCAGCATCAGCAAACTTTCCTGCTCGGATCTTTGTCCCCTCCAGTTCAGATGCGAGCTATTCCTTCTGTACCGACCCCACCTTCCTGGAAGAGAGCCCAATGATCCAAAATTCTGAAGCCCTTCCTCCTACACCAACTCCTTAACCACATGTAAAACTCTGATCTTCCCATTTCTGGCCTCGCTTGCACGTGGCTCAAGTGGCATTTCTGAGATCGCAACCCTGGAGTCCCTGTCCTCAACTTGGCACCTAACTCCCTGAACCCACTTTGCAGGACCTCGTCACCCATCCTACCTACATCATTGGTACCAATGTGGTCTATGACCTCTAGCTGCTCACCCTCCCACTTAATAATGCTTTAGACTCTATCCGAGTTGTTCCTAACCCTGGAATGAACATCAGTTTCTCTAACTTTTGGTAATCTCTTACCCCACCCCCGCTCTACTTCTGTTCTCCCTCCTGTTATCCTTTCACCCTTTCCCTTTCTCACTTGCCTATCACCTCCCTCTGGTTCTCCTCCCCCCCTTTCTTCCATGGTCCAACATCCTCTCCCATCAGATTGTTTCCCCAGCTTTTTACCTCTTCCACCTACCCCCTTCCACCTTATTTCTTTAACCCCCCCTGCCCCATTCCCTCTCCCCACCTTTTTCTCTTATTCTGGATTCTGACCCCTTGCTGATGAAGGTTCTTGGCCCAAAACGTCAGCAGTTTATTTCTCTCCATAGATGCTGGCTGACTTGCTGAATTCCTCCGGCATTTTGTGTGTTGCTCAAGAATTCCAGCATGTGCAGAATCTCTGGTGTTTAACCTTTAACATTGGGTTTTGTGGGAACAGCCAGCCAGAGCATTGGTAACATGACCTGCTGGGGATTGGACACCGAATCCTTGGCACAGACTGAGCTTGCAGACAAGGCCTTCTTTTGGAGCCTTGGTCAAAAGATGTGCTCTGCTGTGAGCTTCTCCCATCAAGGATCATACCTATCTCCCCATAAAGCTGCTGCTCAGTGAGATTGCATCCAGAATTCCATGCACAGTTTTGATCTCCTGCTGTAGAGGAAATAGTGTAGAATCACTAGAATGATTTCAGATTTGCCTTGAATGGAGAGAGTGAGTAGACTAGGACTGTCTTGTTAAAACTTGAAAGAAAAGAGGAATCAACATCTCGATGCAAGGAGGATATTTCCCCTGATCGAGGATTCAAAGATCGCAGAGGTTACTGTCTCAGAATAAGGTTGTATGTTCATTATTGTCACATGTACCCTTGCAGTGAAAGCCAGTTTTACAGGTCACCCATACAGATCATGTCATCACGTCAATTCATGGAGCTAGAATAATTTAAAAGCAAAAGTCAGAATGCAGAATATGGCGTCTCAGCTAGAGAGAGCACGGTGTAGGCAGTCAATAAGTTGCAAGGTCATAATGAGGTAGACAGAGATCGAGTCCATCTTTTACAAAGGGGACTGTTCAATAGTTTATAACATAGGGTAAGAAGCTGTCCTTGAGCTTTCAGCCTTTTGCACCTTCCTGATTGGGAGGTGGGGGGGGAAAGAGTGTGTGAGATTGGAGGGTGCTTTACCGAGATAACAGGGAGAGGGGACTGGTTTCTGTGATGAGCTAAGCTCAGACCATTTAGGAAGAGGAATTTCTTCACTCAAGTAGATGACTCTTTAAATTCTCCACGCCATTCATCTGTAGAGGCTCACCGTCCATTTAAATGGGAGTAAGGAACTCGGGGGTAGCACAGCAGTTGACACAATGCTATAACAGTGGCAGTGAGCCTGTAGCGATGTACTACATACAGAGCTATAAACAATGACACGCAGTCAGTCATTTCGAGACTATTCAAACTACACGGCACTGGCTTTTGATCCCTAGTTTCTGCCTTCTCCGGGCGGAAATGACGTCAGAGGTGCATTACCAAAGTCTCTCCCCGCGTGCGGGCTATTTGTAAGCCGGTTCGCCTGCGCAGAAAGTGGGTCGCCACAACCCGAGCTCAATTCCCACTGTTGTCGAAAGGAGTTTGCCCACTCTCTCTTGTGATCATGCGCTCTATCGTGACTGTGTGGGTTTCCTCTGGGTGTTCCGTTTTCCTCCAAAGTTCCAGAGATGTATGGGTTAGTAGTTTGATTGGTCACATTGGTTTAATTGGGCAGTGTGTGTTCATGGGGCCAGGAAAACCTCCCACTACTGTATCCCTAAAATAAAGGGAAATCAGATAGTGCGGGAAAGTAGCATTGAGGTGGACAATCAGCCTTGCTGTTGGATGCTGCAATAGGCATGAAGCTCCAGATGGAATATTCCTGTTTCTTCTGGCTTGGCCAGTGATCAATGTGCCCCCCCCCCCCCACATTCTTTTTAAGATAGTTATACCTTTTGCCTGTGTAGCATACTCTGGTTCATGCCCTGAAGGCTAAAAGTAGATATACTGTAGACTGACTGGGGCAAGTCTTTTCCAGATCCTTATTACCCATGCACAAATTCTTGCCACGCAAGTCTAGTCACGCAAATTTAAGTATAATATATTTCAGAAATATTTTTGGCTGTCCCAGAGTGAATTAATAGGAATGTAATGTACTCCCACCAAAATGACAAGTCATTTTTCTTTTCTAATGTATATAGAATGCTTTGGAAGTCAAGCGTATACCTGTTTTTTTAATTTAGATTCCTCCTTCAGCATCATCATCTATATTCATGTATGATGCACTGCATTTAGTTTAGGCTCTTAAAAATAAATCAGCAGCTTGGTTAGTGGTGCAGCTACTAAGCCAATTCAGTATGATGGACATCTGCTCCCACCCACATTCAGACGCTACCCTCTGCTTTTTGTGAGTATTGGGTGAAACACTGACTCAATAGGTGACGAGGGGCTGCAGGTGGAAACAAATACGAAGATTCCTTGCCTGAACTTGACCAGAAACTTTATGTGTTTGAGAGTCTGCATTTTTAAATCTGGACACTACCCCTCGTCTGTGGAGCACCGTGTTGTCGTATTTGGTGGGGTGAGGCAAATTGTGGGGGAAGATAATGAGTGTTGGAAATGGCTTATTATTGTCTCAAATACGGAGTTACAGTGAAAAGATTTTGTTTATAGGTTATCCAGACAGATCTCTTCATGCATATACCTTGGGGGAGTTGAAACAAAACAATGCAGAATATAGAACAGTACACAAACTGCTGGTGGAATTCAGCAAGTCAGGCAACATCTATGGAGGGGAATAAACAGTCAGTGTCTTGGGCTGAAACCTTTCACCAGGACCAGAAATATTGGCTGTTTATTTTCTTTCATTTAGACGCAGCTTGACCTGAGTTGACGTACCATTTTGTGTGTGTGTGTGTTGCTCAAGATTTCCAGTATCTGAAGAATCTCTCGTGTGTATACGGAATATAATGTTGCAGTTGCAGGAAAAAATGGTTTGCTGGTGACCTTTAGTGTGTGAGGTGAGGTCTGTTCAAGAATCTGTAATCAGGAGGATAGAAACTGCTGAGGCAAGAGTCAAGTAATGAGATCTGGTGAAGAGTTGATTTGAGAAGCTGAACTGGGCACCCAGTGAGAGTTTGACTTGGAACAAGAGAGTGGGGTTACAGTGAGGATTGAATCAAAGTTTAAAGATGATTTATTATCAAGGTACATGTATGTCACCATATATAAACCTGAGATTCATTTTCTTATGGGTATTTGCATTAAATACAAACACCTTTTCAATATTATGTTTAATTTACTGTACACAGGTATGGGGCATTTCAAATTTGTTTCTGTTTTCATAATATTTTGTATTTGTCTATGAAAGTAATCAATAAAACTATTGTAAAAGAAAAAGAAAAAAACGCAATAGAATCAATGAAAGACCTCACTCACGCTCACTCGCTCACTCAGTCAGTCAGTCAGTCACTCACCGACCGACCTCAGCCTTCACTGTTTATTCCCCTGGCTTTCTGAGTTCCTCCAGCATTGTGTGCGTTGCTCTGAAATCCCAGCATCTCCAGAATCTCATGTTAATACAAACTTTCTTGCAGTGTGACTCAGTTATAACGTCTTTGATTCTCTGTGGCTTTGTGTGAGACTTGCGGAGAGTGACTTGAAAATGTCCCCTGACTCTCACTCTGGGTATGTTGCCGTGTCGAAGAGTTGTGAAGCGCCCAGTTGTCTTGATGGGGGCAGAAGATTTTGTTGCTCTCCGATTGCCAAGACTCAAACATTTGTCCTAAAGTGATCCAGATTCCACGAGGATCCTGAGGGCCGGATGGTATGTCTCTGTCACTAGCCTCAGAAACATTGAACATTGACTTCTCTCACTTCTGTTAATGCCCCTCCTCCCCTTCTTACGCCATCCCTAACATATTTAGTTGTTTGCCAGTTCTTTATCTCCCGCTGGTGCTCCCCCCACCTCCCTTCTTTCTCCTGAGGCCTCCCGTCCCATAATCTTTTCCCTTCTCTGGCTCTGTACCACCTTTCCAGCTCTTAGCTTCATTCCACCCCATCTGGTCCTCCTATCATTTTGCATTTCCCCCTCCCCCCACTACTTTCAAATCTCTTACTATCTTTCCTTTCGGTTAGTCCTGACGAAGGGCCTCAGCCCGAAACGTCGACAGTGCTTCTCCCTATAGATGCTGCCTGGCCTGCTGTGTTCCACCAACATTTTGTGTGTGTTGTTGTTTGAATTTCCAGCATCTGCAGATTTCCTCGTGTTTGCTCAGAAACCTTGCTCTGAATACAATTGAGTGTCTTCAGAGCAATGGCCTGATTTATATAGCCACCCTCTATGGACTTTCTTTACCATGTGACCTTTGGTTTAAACACACCTCTCAATTTTTACGCTGGCCTTGCTGGAGCATTGTTGAAAGCAGCTTGTTTCCAGGTAATCTTGTCTTTTGAACGCTGAGATCTATTTCCACGCAAAAGCAAGTTGGAGCAAATTTGGCTTTAGAAACCTTGTTTTATTATGGAAGGTTGTACTCCTGTTTTCTGAAAGTTTTGCTATTTACAGAATTCTCTAGAAGATGCTTTTTAATAAGAGGAAAGGAATAACAGGCTGTGGGTCGGGCAGCATCTGTGGATAGAAATGGATGGGAGATGTTTTGGGTTGAGATCCTTCATCTGGACCAGACTGCAGAGGGCCTAGAGCTACTGTCAAACTGTAGAGGAATGGGTGGAACTGCTTGTTCTGTTCCTAGCCTCTGCTATTTCCATCTTTCCCTCCTCTGTCTGCCGATCACCTCTCCTTCACCTGGATCCACCTGCAGCTTGCCAGCTCCTTCAGTTCAGATGAAGGGTCTCAATGTAAAATGTCGACTGTCCATCTCCTTCCTGAGGGATGAAAGTAAGCTCTGTGGGAAAGGACCTTTCACTACCACACAATGAGGGTCTGACTCTGGTGGAAAACCCCATGAACAATTCAAGGGTGCATCGCCCCTGGGTTCTACATGACTAGCAAGGGTGCTGTTTCTTTAAGTAGCACTATATGAATGTAAAATTGTGTATATATCTATGACGATTAAAGTTTATTTTTGAAATAAAAATTTTCCCCTCAAATGCTTCCTGCCCTGCTGTCCTTCAGTAGTTTGATTTTTTTTGCTCTAGATTTCAGCATCTGCAGTCTCTTGTCTCTGGTATCTTTAGGACATCCTTAGTGTGCCAACAATTGTAGTGACCTCTTCTACACACGCGCATGCACACGGACTGTACAAGTTTTGGGCCAAAATGTTGACTGTTAATTCTCAATTGATGTTGCCTGATCTGTTGAGATCCTCCAAAACTTTGTGTGCATTGCTCTGGATTTCCAGCATCTGCAGAATCTCTCATGTCTGCATTAATGTTATTTGCTAAATTGCTAAGCCTATTTGGAGGCTGAAGTGGGTGAAGATTACACTTGTTGAGTCGGGCAAATGACCTGTTCTCAGCTTGCCTCAATAGTGATACCAGGAAAGTAATATCTTTCGCTTTAATGTACTTATACAGGAGTTGATCATTCCAATAAGCAGATTGTGGTGGGGTAGTTCTTTCTGATATAGTAGCACCAAGGTTCAGAAGAAAAAATGCAGATTCTTTTGTTGATAGCATTCTCACCTGATTTGTTATGGGTTCAAGCCCCACTCCAAAGAATACTGGAGAAAGTTAACCTGAGAACTCAGAGGGTACACCACTGGACATGTTTTGTCAAACTTTTTGAAGTGTTGAGTTAAAGCTGAATCTGCACACAAGATACTCTGGCACTAATTCAACGAAGAGTACTAGTGTTTTCAAAAGAGAATCTGCAGATCCACAGTAACACAAGATGCTGGAGGAACTCGACATGTATGCAAAGGAAGAACAGTCAATGTTTCAGAGTGAGACCCTTCGTCAGTAGTGTTTTCAACTGGGTAGCATTTCAGCTGAGGTTAAATTATGTTTATGGGTCCTAGTGATAAAGTGCATAGTCAATGTGAAAGCTCTGATAATAAATACACATTTCATTGATGGGGCATGTGAAGTTATCCCCTTTTGGTTCAAGAGCCTGATGGTTGAGGGGCAATAACTGTTCCTGAACCTGTTATGTGGGTCCTGTACCACCTTCCTGGTTGCAGCAGCGAGAAGCGAGCATGACCCAGGCGGTGGGGGTCACTGTTGATGGATGCTGCTTTCCAGCTTGTGTAAGAATTCCATAGTTTCCAGCAAAGGTCCTTGTTTTCCTATTTTAAAGGTAAAAGGGTGATCAGACAAGGCAAATCTATTATGTAAATGTCACCATATGCTACCTTGTGATTCATTATTCTTGCAGGCATTCACAGGAAAATAAATGCAATAATTTATGAAAAACTATGCATAAGCAAAGACGCACAAACAACCGATGTGTGCAGATTCTGTTGTGTTTATACTTGCTCTGAATGCCCGCAAGAAAATGAATCTTGGGGTAGCATATCGTGACTTGCAGTATATGCACGTTGAGCATCAATTTAATATGACTTTGTGCAAAAGATAAATTGCTCAATAAAAATATAAATAGATACCAAGAACATAAGTTGTAAAGGTCTTGAAAGTGGTGTGCAAAAGTTGTGGGGTGGGGGGGGGGCTAGTAGAGTCCCAGGGTCTTGTGCTGTTGGAACAAAACAGGGTGGAATCATAAGTAGAGGATACAAAAACCTTCTAAAGGTAAATAGACAACTGCGTAAGTTCTGGAGATTCTGCAGATCCTGGAACTCTAGAGTAACACGTAGAAAGTGGTGGAGGAACTCTTGCAGGTCAGAGGGTGTCTGTGGACCTTTCAGGCCAAGGCACTTCAGGACTGGAAAAGAAGGGGGAAGAAGTCAGAATGAGAAGGTGGGGGAGGAGAGAGGAAGGAGTACAAGCTGGCAGGTGACAGGTGTGAAATCAGGTGAGACGGAAGGTTGGTGTGTGTGTGTGGGTGGGGGGGTGGTGTTGAAGAAACAGGTGATCTGTAAAAATGGAAAGGGCTTCAGCATCACCTGGTCTCCACAAACCTTTGGGGTAGTAAATTCCATAGATTCATCAGCCTCTGCAAGAAATTCCGATGCACTTCATCTTTAAGTGATCACCCCTCTTATTTTATAAATCCGTCTCATTGTTCACCTCTCCCAGAAGTGGAAGGAATATTAGAGGCAGATGCATGTCTATTCCTGAACATGCTGTGGAAGGTCTGTGCAGAAAATAAATTAATCAGTGACAGTAACGTTTGGTGAGTGGCACTTCTGTCCAAACTCATTGGAAGGACCAATCATAAGCACGAGATTTCTGCAGATGCTGGAAATCTAGAGCAACACACTACTGTAGATTCCGGACTACAGAGCGCACCTGATTAAAAGCCGCACGCTCTAATTTTAGAAAGAAAATCAATTTTGTACTTGTACAAGCCGCACCAGATTTTAAGCCGCAGGTGTCCCACGTTGTAATATGAGATATTTACACAAAGATATTACACGTGAGGATTTTTTAACTTATAATTAAATCTGTATGGTAACATAAACAAATATATATTGCAAATGCTTTTTTTTTCGAACAGTGCCTGTAACACAGCTACTTTTAAATATACATAAGTATCGGTAACACACAAATTATGTTGCGTATACTGTTTTACTGAACAGTGCACGAACAACATTCCAATATCTCCTAACGACTGGTAAAAAAATATATATATACTGCAGCCTACCAGGAAAAGTTATTGATCGCCTTCTTCATCTTCCTCCTGCGCACTAAAACCATCAAAGTCCTCTTCTTCAGTGTCCGAATTGAACAACCTCAGGATCTCGTCAGTCTCTTCGTTGTCGCTCTCACTTGAGCGCACGCGGTCCTCTTCATCACGCAGCAGTCCAGCCTTTCGAAACCCGCTGGTGATGGTGGATGTTGTGACAGGGCTCCACGCATTTAGGATCCACTGGCAGACTTGAGTTAAAGATGCTCTTTGCATGCGTCCTGTTTTGGTAAAGGATTTCTCGCCGCTTGTCATCCAAGCCTCCCACTCAACGCGCAGCGCCACTTTAAATGCCCGGTTCACGCTGATGTCCAGTGGCTGCAAATACTTCGTGGTGCCCCCAGGAATCACAGCTGGCATTGAGTTTGTACTCTTGATGGCAGCTTTCACTGAACTTTCATTGTCAGCCGCTTAAAAAATCACCCAGCGCCACTTTAAATGCCCGGTTCACGCTGATGTCCAGTGGCTGCAAATACTTCGTGGTGCCCCCAGGAATCACAGCTGGCATTGAGTTTGTACTCTTGATGGCAGCTTTCACTGAACTTTCATTGTCAGCCGCTTAAAAAATCACCATCGGTGGAAGCTTTAGTCCGGATGCTGTGCAGCTCAGAACACAAGTAAAATGCGTTCTCTCATGGCCACTTGTTTTCAGTGTGATGGACGAGTCACCTTTTTTATTAACAGTCCGAGTGAGAGGCAGGTCAAACGTCAAAGGTACTTCATCCATATTTATGATATCATCTGGCCCGATGGAATTCTCCACTATCTTTGTTTGAGTGAATGTGCGGAAGTTAGCAAGTTGTTCCTCGTGGTCGGGAGGGAGCTGCTGACACAGAGTCGTGCGTACCCTGACGGACAGGCCTTTTCGTCTCATAAATCTAAAACACCACGATGGCCCACCTCTAAAATCTTCGATTTTCATTTTGGTGGCGATTGCTTTAGCCTTCAGTCTGATCTGCACGGTGGAAACACCGCGGCCGCCTGCTCTCTGTGTGTTAACCCAGTCTTCAAGAAAGTTTTCAAGTTCGGGCCATCTGCTATGATTACCTCTGAAAGCGTTTGTTGTCTTTTTGCATTGACTCAGTTCTTCACGCTGGCGTCTCCACCGTCTCAACATCGATTCATTTATGCCAAGATTATGTGCAGCAGCTCGATTTCCTTCTTCAACCGCCAGATTGATCACCTTTAACTTAAAAGCTGCATCATATGCTTTTCTTCGAGTGTTTTCCATGTTGATGAGGGTGAGTACAAATGACTGATTTACAATAATTTAATTGTGAAAGTGCGCTTGATTTATCATACAATTTCATTGGACCTCTGTGAACTACTCATCAATTTTATTGGTCTACTGTTACGAGGCAAAATGTTTTTGGCGGCATGAAAAAGAAACATGCATTAGCCGCACCGTAGTATAAGCCGCAGTGTTGCCGCAGTGTTCAAAGCGTGGGAAAAATGTAGCGGCTTATAGTCCGGAATTTACGGTAAATGCTTGAGGAACTCGGCAGGTCAGACACTGTCTATGGAGCAAACAAACAGTTGATGTTTTGGGCTGAGCCTCTACGTCGGGACTAATTGAAGGGAAGCTGACATGGACATCATTGTTCATGTGGTTGATTTTATCTCATGACCTGAAGAAGGGTAGATGGGTTATCTAAACCAGCACTAACTTCACTGAAATCTTCAGCCCCCTATCGCCTCCACCTATCATATCTGAGCTGCTTGTACCTATCTCCGCTGTTCCCTCCTCTAACTGCCCACCACCCCTTCCTCATCTGAATCCACCTAATGCCTGCTTCTTTCTCCACTCCTTCACACCCTCTTTTTGTACTGGTCTTCTATGCTGCCTTCCAGCCCAGATGGAGGGTCTTGATTTGAAGCAGTGACTGCCTGATCTGCAGAGTTCCTCCAGCAGTTTGCTGGTTGTGTTAGATTTGTTGATGCGCCCCTTCCCGGAGCAATGCACAAGCAAGCAGGTTGCCACCTCTATGTTGTCCTAGAGTCTCCAGGAGCTCAACATTGCATTCGGTGTTGTGTGCAATCGTTTTAGATCACTAGAAAGAGGAGTACGTCACCTGTTGCTTCCTCAGATCATGACATTTATGAGCATTAATTTCTCATAAAAACCCATTTCCTTCGAGTATTTTTGTATATTTCTGTACTCGGAAGCATTTTGTCTAGTTGTATTAAAATCTTGGTATGGCAATTCCTTTGAACATGACCGTAAGAGATTGTGGAGCTCTGGGCATGCATATCACGGAAACCAGCCTCCATTTTATAGACTATCTGCACTTCTCGCTTTCTCAGCAAAGCAACCAGCTCACACTCTTGGCCCCTGCCCCCCTGCCTAGGTGCATATGCATCAGTGGTAGGGCATTTGTCTAGGACCTGGAAGCGGACTTTAAATGAGGCTGGGGTTCTTAATCATCATTGGCAGGCCCTTTGACTCATCATATCCATGCTGACCCCTATATCCATTTACAGTAAATCTAGTTGCATTCATTAAGACAGCTTCCTTTTATACCTTGCCTGTCCAAATGCCTCCAAAGCAATGATTGTATCTGATTACACCACTTCTGAAAGAAAACAATTCGGCTAAGAAACTCAGCATCTGTGGAAGCCAAGAGATGAGACGGTCAATGTTTCAGGTCCAAACCCCGCATCGGGACTGGGGAAGACTAGGGAAGGTAGCAAGCATAAAGAAGTGAGGGAAGGTGAGACTGAACTGGTAGGTGGGACCTGGTAGGATGGGACTGATGTATAAAGAAGTGAGAGAGACGGGGCTGGTAGGTGATTGGTGGGCCAATTGGGATGAGTTCTAATGGTAGATGGAGCCTGGTGGCAGAGAGGAGAGATGAATCAGAGGGTGTTTGATGTGCGGAAAGAGATGGAGGCTGGTGGATGAGGTGTGGAAGGAGCTGAAGAGGCTGGTGGATGGGGGTGGAAGGAGATGAGACTGGTGAATGATGGGTTAGCTGCCTTTTGGCTTGCAGCCACACTGTTTAACCAAAATGTAATTGCTCCTTGAATCAACTTTAAATTTCCTTTCTCTTCCATCATGTTTTTGTTACCACTGCCGAGGAAAAGGATTTTAACTACTATCCTATCTGTCTCTCGTAACCTTAATTACTTCTATCAGGTCATTCCTGAGTTTCCTTCACTCCAGGGGAACAAGACCCAGAGATAAGAAAATTAATTTTTCTACGAGCTCACAGTGCAGGGTTGGGGGCATTCTCCAAGGAGATCTGCAGCCAGTGTTTTTACGATGGTATCTCTCCCTGCTGTCAAAGCTGGACTAACTTTCCAAGGTGAAGTGACTTGCAGTTAAAGGGAACTGTGGGCAAG
Source organism: Hypanus sabinus (assembly GCF_030144855.1). NCBI lineage: Eukaryota > Metazoa > Chordata > Chondrichthyes > Myliobatiformes > Dasyatidae > Hypanus > Hypanus sabinus. The sequence goes on from NC_082713.1 coordinate 126,097,666, forward strand.
GTGACAAAAATGCCTCTCTCTGGCTCTAGTGACCTGATGATTTGCAAAGCCTGTGGTTCCTTGAGCATAACCTGGACCAGACAATGGATGTGATGGCAATGTCTGGACTACATTTAATGTGCTCTTCTCGGGGACTGGATGTGACAGATCAGCCACAGTACTGACAGGCCCTTTAGCCCACCTACTCTGTGCCAGCCTGGATTTCTGTCTTGTTTCATCTACCTGCACCTAAACGATATTCCTCAATACCACTGTCATCCATGTTTTGAATTTGCAAACAAAATGGTACATTTAATTATAAAGTGTACCGAATTATGTATATAAAAATCTTAAGAGTTTAAAGTATGTGTATAAAATAAAATGTACAAAAGTACGTAAATACCAGCTTGCATTTGGAATATACACAGCATTGTAAAAAGTGGTTTAAAGTGTTTACCGTGCAGTGATTGGGGTAATGGATAGAGGGGGATGGTAGGGTCTAACTGTATATGCTGGAGGCAGTTTGCAGTGGCTGTTTAACCAGTGAGTGTTGGAGGAAAATGAGTGGATGTCTGCTGACAGTGGGAATGTGCGCCAACTCTGCACGAGCTGCACCCAGTGTCTGGATTGAAGCAGGGCCTCCGCTGCGAAGAGCAGCTTGAAGCTGTGTCACGCGCATTTGTTTGGTTGCTTAAATTCAGGCCATGACTGAATGGTTAATCTTCGGCTCATTAACTCAGATCATTGGATATCACTCCAGTAAACTAATCACTCCTCCAAATGCTCGTAAACACTGTCTGTAAGAATCCTCTATTTTTGTCCACCACTGATGTAAGGCTCACTGGTCTATAATCCCCAGGATTACTTCTGTGGTACAAAAGAGGGATAGTGCAGTAGTGTTCATGGGCTAAACATGGCCTAAAACATTGAGTGTGTGTCTTCAGGCTCCTGTACCTCCTCCCTGACAGTTAGAATGAGAAGAGGGCCATAGTAATGGTAATAATGAGAAGATGGTCATTTAACGTACTGACCAGCACATGGGTCACAGGAGCACTCAGGTGAAATATGGCCACAGGGAAGTCCTTAGGGGCAGCACTGGAGGCTGGGGCAGAAACTGGGTCACGAGCTAGGAGACGGCAACACTACCTGCTGCTTTCCCCGTGAGCAATAAACCCATTCAAAGCCAGCGCCCTCCAAAATACTACTAGACCCGGTAGTGTGACCGCCCTCACCTGCTGCCAATGGTTCGTTTGCATGATGGTTATCTGAAGCGAGTCTCATTCTTGGTCAGTTCCTGGCAGACTGCTGGGTAAACAAATCAACAGCTTAGCACTCAGATGCTGTTGGGGAATTTGGTTGCTAGGATAATGGGGGGAATGGGAGAAAAGCATCCTAAACAACTGTTAAAGCTGATTCTCCTTGAATCAAGAGTTCTTGAATTAATAACAAGTGGATTTGAAGCTGCAGGTCATCTTTTTTTTTCTGCTTTTACTGGTATTAGGGCGGGGGCTTCAGGTCACCTTGTGGTTGACATATTGCTCATGGTTACGGCTGGGGTGTGTGAGTGCTGTTCTGGAAGCTGTGACTCCGAACCAATCTGTGTTACCAGCTGCAATCTGCATTTACAGGTGCTACGCTGTCCACAGTTCTAGTCTTCTGTCTGCGGGAAGAATTCATGTTTCCTGAGCCTCACCTGTGAGGCATTATTTGTGGCTGTCTCTCACACGAATGATAGGCTGTTTGTCCCATTTCCTCCCACCCCCCACACAGACAGACATACTTTATTGATCCTGAGGGAAGTTGGGTTTTGTTACAGTCGCACCAACCAAGAATAGTGTAGAAATATAGCAATATAAAACCATAAATAATTAAATAATACTAGGTAAATTATGCCAAGTGGAAATAAGTCCAGGACCAGCCTATTGGCTCAGGGTGTCTGACACTCCGAGGGAGGAGTTGTAAAGTTTGATGGCCACAGGCAGGAATGACTTCCTATGACACTCAGTGTTGCATCTTGGTGGAATGAGTCTCTGGCTAAACGTACTCCTGTGCCTAACCAGTACATTATGGAGTGGATGGGAGACATTGTCCAAGATGGCATGCAACTTGGACAGCATCTTTTTTTCAGACACCACCGTCAGAGAGTCCAGTTCCACCCCCACAACATCACTGGCCTTGTGAATGAGTTTGTTGATTCTGTTGGTGTCTGCTACCCTCAGCCTGCTGCCCCAGCACACAACAGCAAACATGATAGCACTGGCCACCACAGCCTCGTAGAACATCCTCAGCATCGTCCGGCAGATGTTAAAGGACCTCAGTCTCCTCAGGAAGTAGAGATGGCTCTGACCCTTCTTGTAGACAGCCTCAGTGTTCTTTGACCAGTCCAGTTTATTGTCCATTCGTATCCCCAGGTACTTGTAATCCTCCACCATGTCCACACTGACCCCTTGGATGGAAACAGGGGTCACCGGTGCCTTAGCCCTCCTCAGGTCCACCACCAGCTCCTTAGCCTTTTTCACATTAAGCTGCAGATGATTCTGCTCGCACCATGTGACAAAAAGTTTCCTACCGTAGCCCTGTACTCCACCTCATCTCCCTTGCTGATGCATCCAACTATAGCAGAGTCACGGTTGGGACCACACTCCAGCTAAATCTGATCACTCTTGCCAACTTGAAGAACGCACCTTGGGTTGCCGCACGTTCTACTCCAATCAGCTGGTATATTCACACTCGCGTTTCAAGAGGAGCTTCCTCCTTTTACCATTTCCTTTCTTCGAAGACTTTAGTGAAATCAGCGCTGACGGTTACTCAAAGAAAAAGGAACGATTTGTTCCAATGTCCCCTCCCTCTCCATTCCCTCCTACCCTTTCCCTTTTTGGTTAAAGCAGTCTTTGTTCCAATGAAAGGATTTGCTACTTCCACTCGTGTGCGAAGTGCTTGGGAGATCAAATGTGAGGAAGTATGAACAATTTATTTAATGAGGTAATGGGCATTAAACAAACCATAATGCCTTTAATCAGCCTTCATCCTCCCCGGTCTCCTGTGTAGTCCGTAATTCACTGGCATTGTGTGACCCAAGGAACTGTTATCATCTTTGCCCTGCTGCCTTATCCTTTGTGAGATCTCAGCTGTCCCTCTAAATATGTTCCCTGTTGTGTGTCATGCTAGTTAAATATACATGTAGCTTATCTGTTCTGTGAGCTATCCGATTATTGTTGGAGCCAACAGTGCCTAACTCCCACGCTAAGAATTGCTGGCTGACCTTGTGAAAGGATATACTGTCGGAAAACAAGGGTGCAATGCCGAGGCTCTATAAGGGGGTCGTCAGACCGCACCTGCAGTATCGTTAGCAGTTACGGGCCCCATATCTAAGAAAGGATGTGCTGGTATTGAAAAGGGTTCAGTGAAAAATTACAAGAATAACCTTTTGATTCAATGTATGAGGACCATTTGACGGCTCTGGCATATGCTCACTGGAGTTCAGAAGAATGATGGTATGATCTCATTGAAACTTTTTGAAAGGCTTGAATGTGGAGTAGGTGTTCCTATTGTGGGGGAATTGAGGACAGGGGACACAGCCTCAGAGTGAAAGGACATCCCTTCAGAACTGAAATGAGGAGGAATTTCTTTAGCCAGAGGATGGTGAATCTCTGTGGAATTCATTGCCACAGACGGCTGTGGAGGTCAAGACATTGAGTATATTTAAAGCAGAGGTTAATAGGCTCTTGATTAGTAAGGTGGTCAAAGGTTACGGGGAGAAGGCAGGAGAATGGAGTTGAGAGGGATAATGAATCAGCCGTCATGGGATGGTGACCCAGTTCTGCTTCTGTGTCTTGTGGTCTTATTGAAATGCAGGTGGCTGCATGAGGCATACTTCCATCGGCTTGAAGGGATCCCTGTCTCTGTTCAGAGATGTAGAGGGCAAAGATAGTTTGAGCAAGTATTCTGTGCTGGTGAATTTAATGGAAGCAAATGCATAAGCATGGCCTTTGGCTTATCAGTTCTCAAGCACTTTCGGCATCGACGAGGCTGAGAGACCTTCAAAGTTAGTAAGCTGGTCGTGGCAATAGGAGCACGCTTTTCCCATAACTTCATCACAATGTACCTGGAACAATACAAAGTTTCAAGCTGCTTTTAATCATTGCTCCTTGTCTCTGTAACTACTGAACCAGTAGTTGACTGCAGTGTGTAAGGGTAATGTGAGACTTGATTATTGTGTCATTCAATGGCACAGAGCAATGGAATTAACCTCTCAGTAAAAGAAAAATAACACTTCCATTCAATAGGATAATTGGGCATCCTACACAGGAGGCACCTGAACTTGGTCTGTGCAGCTAAAGGTCAGAACCTGTGTGAAGCCCACTTTTGTTTATTTTTGCTTTGTCTACAATTGTAAGGCTATCTTCCTTTATTACTGTTGGCGTTTGATCTTCAGAAAAACTGGATAGACTGTTATCTTGGGCACAATGTCAACGATTTGTAAAGCAGCTTAACGTGTGTTCAGTGAAGAAACAAAGAAATATGAGGTAACTGTGGAGCTCTGTAATCGTGACCCCCCTCCCCATGTCTTCTGCCTGTTGTACGCTCAGAGAGGTTGCTGAGGAACTCCACTGTTACTGACTGCGGCAAGGGAAACATGCCAACTTGGTGCGGCTGCTGTTTGTTTCGAGTGATGGGTCTGTGTCACGGTTCATCACGACCGGCTACGTGACAAAGGGCTCTCTGATCTGTGGGTGGCTCCCAGGGACGTGCACAGAGACCAGCATCAAGTGCTGCTGGCAGATGAGATGCCGTTGGTTTGCCTGCACCTTGATGCTCATGGAGAAATGCTGCTAACTGGCACGTTCTAGGCTATAGGAGTACATGTTGAGGTGCACACTGAAGTTCTGCAACCACAGCAAGAACATGGTGGGGAAGGACCATAGTATAGGGTTCTTCTGCTTGCTACTGGACAGGGAAGAGCCAGGCTGGGTGAGGAAGTGCCTCAATTATTGTTGTAGTATACCATCCCAGGGGGCCACATGAGTGACAGCGGTCCTACTGGTTTTAAGAAATGTAAGAATGAAAAGGCATTGCATTAGTTTATCTTTAAGTTTCTTTTATGATGATGAGTTTATTTTGATGTACAAGGTATCAGTTGTCTAGATGTGTGGGTAAGAAATCTGTGAGGGTGAAGACTTGCATGCCACTAGCTGTAATTCTGAGCCCAGGGGCCAAGTGAGGAGGTGGGGAAGATAGCAGCTCGAGTGCCTTTGGGGAGAGATCGGCAGCAGTGCACTAAGGCAGGAACTTGGGTTTGTTGAGCCGATTCTGTGACTCCATGCTTGGATGCAGGCCAGTCAGCCCACTGAGTCTGTGCGGCCCCTAAACCACCAGTTCATATTAATCTCATTGTACTTTCCCCTCTGTGCCCTACCTGGGTTCTGCCACTTATGCCCCCACGCGGATGAAGTGGTTGAGGCAGGTGCAATAACAGTTACAAGACATTTTGGCAGATACACGAGGGGGTATTTCTTTACTCAAAGAGTGATAGCTGTGTGGAATGAGCTTCCTGTAGAAGTAGTAGAGGCCAGTTCAGTTGTGTCATTTAAGGTAAAATTGGATAGGTATATGGACAGGAAAGGAGTGGAGGGTTATGGGCTGAGTGCGGGTAGGTGGGACTAGGTGAGATTAAGGGTTCTGCACGGACTAGGAGGGCCAAGATGGCCTGTTTCTGTGCTGTGATTGTTATATGGTTATACATGGAGATGGAGGGGTTTAGAGGGATATGAGTCAAACACGGGCAAGTGGGACTAACTAGGCAGCCATCATAAGTTGGGCTAAAGGACCTATTTCTATTTTCCTGTGGTGCCTGCAAAGTAATGTGTACGCACTTTATGTCACATTCCTCTGGGGAGTCCAGCGGTGTCTGTCAGAGAACAAAATGTCCTCCTGACCAGAAATTCTACAGTCACCCTTGGATGTGTCATTAGGCCGAGCCCCAGTTTGCCCTGCTGCTCCAGAGTAGATGGTCTGACTTTGTGCTAGGCCAGGTTGAGTTTCGCTTATGCCCTTGTCAGTAGTTAGTCCAGTGACACATTAGTGAAAACATAGGTTGATGTGATCAAACTGTTGATATCAGGTCATAGTTCTGCTTGAACTGGCTGCCACATTTCCTATATTTCCAATAAATACAGGTTGTTCAATGGCCGTAAACCCACTCAGATTATGAAAAAGCCAAAGCAGTGTGCTCCTGATCCTACTGCACTGGGTACCCTTTGGAAACTCGTCGCTATGGTAATCAGAATCAGGTTTATTTTAAGTATGTCATAAAATTTGTTGCAGCAGTAAAGTGCAAGACATTAAAAATTATTGTAAGTTACAATAAAAGTGGTGCCAAAATGAATAGTGTGTGTACGTGGTTCATGGACTACTCAGAAATCTGACGGGCCTAAAACGTCGATCTTCACCCTCCTGGTGGTAGTAATAAGACGACAAGCATCTCTATTTCTACAGTGGAAGTTGTTGTCACCTATAACTTATCTGCCTGCACCCATTCCTGTCCAGTCATGCTCTCTGATCTGTACTGGCACATGCTGTGGCAAAGATTGATATGACATTTTTCTCCCTTGTGTTCTTACCCCACCCCCTTGCCCATCAAGAAAAAGATTTGATAGGCCAAATGGCCTCCTTCCATGTAGTAAGAAAATGCTGAAAATCTTCTCTGGTCACTGTGTGATAACAGCATAATAAACACCATGGGAACAATTCCATTAAGTCTTCCACTAGGGTTATTCTGAGGAGACTAAAGCTTTTCATTACATTAGAAGTAATAATCATTGGAAACTATTTCATTGCATTGTGATATTGCTCACAAAAGACAAATAAATTCATTTTTCTTCCCCCTATGCATATTGATAACATCAAGGAGTTGTGTAATGTGAGGGAATGCTTGGATATAATGAAGATATTCAGAAGTTTCTAATTTAATTCCTGACTTCTATTCCCCTGAGCTCTTGTTTATGGCTTATCTCCCAACTTGTGACATCTTTCTCTTTCTCTTGACTGTGAGGGATGTTTGTAAGCTGCTATCCAGTCTCCTGATAGTCGCAAGCATTTTGTGAGCAGGTGGGGGTGGGATATCTGCATGTCTTCTGCTGGACCAACTTTTTAAAAATCTCTTGTCATTGAGTAATGGATATCTAGACTTGGGCTTTCAGAGAAATTTATGGTCTTATAATTCTGCCGATCACAGAGGGAGCAGAAATCTGGGGCCTGTGGATTCGTCTTGTTGGAAAAAGGATGTTGAAGAATGTTGAGTGAAGGCATGCACTTTGAGCAATGGTGGTTGACATGATGCGAATAGAGGAACTGTCCAAGAGGTGAATACTTTATTCACATTTCTTTGTCACAACTGTAAGTCTTTTATTTCTCCCAACAATTTATTCCGGATCATATTTTTGGTTTATATTGTCCTATGCAAGCTAAATGCTTGGGCAGCTAGGAAGTTATGCAAACTGGAAAAGAGGCAACATCTTGGGTTGTACAATTTTCGCACACTGAGTAAATGCCAAGAAATGTATTAAACAATATATGTTCATAAAACTAGACGATACCTGTGCAACTCAATCTTCTGCCTTTCTGGCTCAATGTGGTATTCCTTGTGATTCTGGTTGGTGAGGATGGGTGGAAATTCAACTAGAAATGATCTGAATTCATTTTCTCAAGATTATTTCCACCACTTACAAATGACTCCCAGTTCTCCAGGATGATGTGGTCAGTCACCAAAAACTTGTACTAATTTCTGTCGTTGTACAGTACAGTGGAGAGCATTCCGGTTGCAACGGTCTGATGTGGAGGTACAGAATTGCAGGGGTGGGTGGGATTGTAGTAAGAAGCTGAGGAGGTGATGTGTGGAACAGACAAAGGGCAGAAAAAGTCTGCTAGGAGCTGGCAATGGGCCATTAGGAGAAAGGGAAGGAGGAGGGGAACCATATTGAGGTGTTTTGACAGATGAGGATAGACGGGGTGAGAGGGGAACTGGAATGGAAAATGAGAAAGAGGAAAGGAGTAATGAGAAAGAGAAAGGGGAGTAATGCTTGAAATTTGGAGAGATTGATGTTCACGCCATCTAGTTTCTAGGCTACCTAGACGGAATATGAGGTGTTGCTCCTCCAACTTGAGTTTGGCATGATTATGGCAGTTGAGATCTCCATGGACAGGCAAGAGAGAATGGGGTTGGTAGGTCGAGTTGAAATGGGAAGTCACTGGAAGATCCTGGGCAGTGAAGGTACTTGAAAAAGCAGTCCCCCAATGTGTGTCAGGACTCTCCAATGTCGAGCAAGCCACACAGGAGCACCAGATACAATAGATGACTGAGTGAAGTGTTATCTCACTTGGAAGCACTGTTTAGGGCCCAGAGTGATGGCGAGGGAGGAGTTGTAGGGGCAGGTCTAGCATTTTCATGATTGCAGGGATAAGTGTCATGAGCCCCCTTCCTTTCCAGTTCGGACAGAAATGCTGACTGTTCATTCCACTCTTCTCAGTTCCTCCAACATTTTCTTTGTGTCGCTCAAGATTTCCAGCATCTTGAGAATTTCTTGAGATTATCCCTTAAAAGTATAGCCTTTCATTTAGCTATTTTTGCGCTGGGAACAAGAATCTATCTGGCTGTCCATTCTATTTGTGTCTCTTACAGTTTTCTACAACTCTACCAAGTGTTGCGTATTCAGGCAACAATAAATATATGAGATCGGCAAGGGTTTCTTATAACAAACAACACGTTTATTAAACACAGAAAACAAACCCCCCAAAAGTAAACAAACACTACCGTAACCGGAAACAGCTGCTGAGCGGCTGTTCAAACAGTTCGTAAAGTGATATTCCAAAACAGTTCTTTAAAGTGGTATTGCCAAAAGTTCGATATGCTCACAGTCCATTTAAAAGGAGAGACTTTACAGGACGATTTAGGTTCTCTTTCACGTCGCTTGCTTCCATCCCCGACATCGAACTTCCCACGAAGAATTCACGAAACAGAACGGCTTAAAGGCACTGACCTTTCCTTCTCCACTACCTTCAATCCTTTCTAGGTAAACCTAGGGTTTAACACGAAGATAGTCAACAAAATCCTTCCAAATAAGGATCAAACAAAGGTCGCCCCCGTTTCACCGTAGAAAGCGATTCTCCTCGATCTTTAACTTCCAACTTCGAATCTTCGCTCTCCTCTAATTTCCTCAAACTAACAGAATCATAAAGAACCTGTTGGCAATAACCTTTTAAACTTTAGGCATTAAATAAAAACTTCATCCTTCAACTAAACTGGGTCATCTCTTAAAACATGCAGTGGCATGAAGTCAACCTGGCAAATCCAGCCACGAACTGCCCCTCCTCACAGGGTGGGGTCTACCTTTTATAACCTGTTAAAAAAAAAACCGTCACATGATCTCTACTGGCGGGAAAATGACATCATTCCACCATCACAAGACCATCACCTCAAGTCCAGTACAGCTTCAACCCCAGTCACGTGACAAGGGCTCCACTGCCATGTGTCACGAGTACGTAACACCTCCCTCCAAAAAAAACATTTTTGGTCTGACAAGAACAAAAATTTTTAACAATTGCTTACAAGAAAAACAAAGGTATAAATTTTATAACATATACAATACACAACACCATCATATAACAGCTTATAACTCACAATACAGTAGGAGTGTTACAATTGATAAAAAACCACTCCATAAAAAAAATTAGTGTACATTCAACATCGAGATAGACAATCAGCAACCACATTATCTTTACCTTTAATATGAGTCATCACAATATTGTACTCTTGTAACATCAAACTCCAATGTAATAATCTTCTGTTTTTTTCATCTTACTCAGAAAAACTAACGGATTATGATCGGTGTAAACAATAAGTGGTTTCTGAGTTGTACCAACATATACCTCAAAATATTCCAAAGCTAAAACAAGAGATAACAATTCTTTCTCTATTGTTGAATAATTTCTTTGATGCTTATTAAATTTCTTAGAAAAGTAAGCTACTGGATGATCAACCTCATCACCCTCATTCCTTTGCATTAATACTGCTCCTGCAGCCTCATCACTAGCATCCACAGCCAATGAAAAAGGTTTTCCAAAGTCAGGTGCCTTAAGCACAGGTTGTTGACATATCATTGTTTTCAATTTTTCAAATGCTTCTTGACAAGGCACCGTCCATACAAACTTCTCATTCTTCCGCAGGAGTTTAGTTAATGGAAGGGCAACATTAGCAAAATTCTTACAAAATTTCCGATAATATCCTACCATTCCCAAAAACCTTCTGAGAGTTTTTTTCCCCGTTGGAGTGGGAATCTCTAAAATTGCCTGAACATTTGCCTGAACAGGAGCTACCTTACTTTGACCCACAACATAACCAAGGTAAGTCACAGTGGCATGTCCAAATTCACTCTTAGCTAAATTAATAGTTAAGTTAGCTTTTGAAAGCCTTTCAAACAATTTCTCCATCGCAATAATGTGTGCTTCCCAAGTATCATTTCCTGTCACTAAATCATCAATATAAGCATCAGTATCTTTCAATCCCTGAATCACAAAGTTAATCATCCTCTGGAAAGTACCTGGGGCATTCTTCATCCCAAATGGAAGAACATTATACTCATATAACCCAGATGGAGTTACAAATGCAGAAATCTCTCTACCTCTGTCCGTTAATGGAACACACCAATACCCTTTCAATAAATCAATCTTTGTAAGGAACTTTGCCTTTCCAACTTTATCTACACAATCATCTACTCTAGGAATTGGATATGCATCTGTTTTCGTTACAGCATTCACCTTCCTATAATCCGTACAAAACCTAATACTACCATCTGGCTTTGGCACCATAACACAGGGTGAACTCCAATTCGAGTTAGAATGTCTAATGATATTATTCTCTAACATATATTCAATTTCTTTCTCAGCAAGTTCACATTTTTCTATGTTCATCCTATATGGATGTTGTTTAATAGGTTTGGCATCCCCAACATCTATAGTAGTCCTTCTCGGAACATCTGGAAACAACTCCCTATATTTAAAAATCAACTCCTTCATCTGTTGTCTCTGCTCTAACTGTAAATGTGCTAATTTTTCATCAATATTTTCCAGAATGGTTGAATTTGGTAACCTAACAGAAACAATGTTGGATTTAGAATGAAAGTCAGATGAATCATCTATCATGTTCCTAGTTAAATCAAACTCATTCTCACTAACCACAACAGTCACAGTATCAGATTGTTTCTCAAAATATGGTTTCAACATATTTATATGGCAAAGTTGTGTTGACCTTCTACGATCTGGAGTTTTTACCACGTAATCCACATCATTGATTCTAGACACAATTTCATAAGGACCATGAAATCTAGCTTGTAAAGGATTTGTCTGCACTGGGAAAAGAACCAACACCTTATCTCCAGGCTTAAACATCCTCATCCTAGTGTCTTTATCATACCAAGTCTTCATTTTCTCCTGAGCCAACTTTAAATTTTCCTTAGCTAAGCTACAAACTTTATGTAACCTGTCCTTAAATTTCAACACATAGTCCAACAAATTAGTGTGTACTTCCTTATTAATCCACTGTTCTTTCAACAAAGCTAAAGGTCCTCTAACTCTATGCCCAAACACAAGTTCAAATGGACTAAAACCTAAAGATTTCTGTACCGATTCCCTTACTGCAAATAAAAGTAAGTTTATACCCTCATTCCAGTCACTTTCATTTTCCACACAAAATGTCCTAATCATATTCTTGAGGGTAGAATGAAACCTCTCCAAGGCACCCTGCGATTCTGGATGGTATGCAGATGAAGTGATTTGCTTAGCTCCCAATTTATAAACTATCTGTTGAAACAATCCAGACATAAAATTACTGCCTTGATCAGTTTGTATCTCCTTAGGTAATCCAAAATAAGTAAAAAAAAAATTATAAGGGCCTTTGTCACAGTCTTAGCTTTTATATTCCTAAGTGGTACTGCCTCTGGAAACCTAGAAGAAGTACACATGATAGTCAACAAATACTGATAACTAGTTTTTGTCTTTGGTAATGGACCAACACAATCTACAATAACTTTAGAAAATGGTTCACCAAATGCTGGGATAGGTTGTAATGGAGCTACTGGTGTAACCTGATTTGGTTTACCCACAATTTGACAAGTATGGCACGTTTTACAAAACATCGCCACATCTTTTCTTAGACCAGGCCAGTAAAAATGTTTTAAAATCTTGTCCACAGTTTTCCTTACCCCTTGATGTCACACTATGAGCTAAAGTCAAAATCTCATTTCGATAAGCTTTTGGAACAACTACCTGGTAAACAACATTCCAATCCTCACTTGCAGGAATTGTAGGCGATCTCCACTTCCTCATCAACACTCCTTTTTCCAAGTAATATCCTACTGGCACCTTATCAATTTCACTATCTAGTAAAACCTGCTCTCTTAATTTTATAATCTTAGAGTCTCTATTCTGCTCTGCTATCATCTCCTTCCGAGACAAAGATAAATCTTTATAGTCAGACTTACTCCCAGAATCTTGTTCAAACAACGAAGATAAGAAAGTCTCTGACACATCCTCAAAACTCGAATCCTGAGTTGAACAGTCCTGAATAACAACCTCATTCTGCGCAACAATCTTTTTAGCCATAGCTCTAGTCACAACACAGGAAGAATCTGTGTCAGAATTCAACTCTGGTTCCTCAGACTCCATTGTCAAATGCACTTCAGGAAAAACTTGTCCACCTGCCAAGTCATTACCTAACAATAAAGAAATACCCTTCACAGGTAAGCTATGCTGTAATCCTACTTTAACAAATCCAGTAACTAACCCCGACTTTAAATTTACTTTATGTAAATGTACAGGCATAAAATCACTTCCAACACCTCTTATGTAATTTACCTCACCAGTATCAGACTCTTCATCAAACTTCAACACACTGTCTAACATCAATGATTGAGAAGCACCAGTATCCCTAAGGATTTTTATTGGCACCAGAGTAGATCCTTCCTTCAAGGATACAAACCCTTCAGTTACAAAATGATCATATCCCTTTCTAACTTGGTCAGACTCTAACAAAGCCTCATTTGTGTTTATCAAACCCTGTAACTTTACAGGTGCTCCAGTATGTTGCACACAAGCATCTGGAACTGCTTCCGTCTCTTTCTTTTTCAATTTGAAACAGTTAGCTATTACATGGCCAGGCTTCTTACAATAGTTACAAGTAAGACCAAACTGTCTTTCCTTCACAGGCTTTCCTTTCTCATCAACTTTCTCATTAACCTCCGATTTAATTTCAAATTTACCTGGAGTCTCTGTGTTATTTTTCCTCTTAAAAATTCTGCCCTGAGGAAATATGCTCTTATGGATCAAAACATACTCATCAGCTAATCTAGCACAGTCCTGCAATTTATCAGTATCCTTCTCATTTAAGTAGGTCCTTACTTCAACAGGAATGCTTCTTTTAAATTCCTCCATTAAAATCAGCTCTCTCAATGTATCATAGTCCCCATTTACATTTTTAGAAGAAACCCATCTCTCAAAACACATAGCTTTATCATAGGCAAATTCCATATAAGTTTTTTCCACAGACTTTTTCAAACTTCTGAATCTTTCCCTATATGCTTCTGGGACTAACTCATATGCGTTTAAAATATGCCTCTTTACAATATCATAATCAAGAGCTTGCGCAGCTGTTAAAGCTGTGTAAACTTGTTGTGCTTTGCCTTTAATTACACTCTGTAACAACACTGACCATTTATCTTTCGGCCACTCTGACATCCGAGCAATAGTTTCAAAATGTTGAAAATACCTTTCCACTTCTGTTTCACTAAATGGAGGGACCAATTTAATTTCTTGACTAGCAACAAACGTTTTTTTAGAACCAGAAGACTGATTTCCAGTCCTTAATTCCTCCATTGCCTATGCAAATTCTCTCTGCTTTTGTTCCATCTCCAATTTACACCTCTCCAATTTCATTTGTTCGATTTGCAACTGCATCTCCAGATTACTTATTGGAAACGACTCCAAAATCGATTCATCAAAAACACCCGAGACCACATAGAGTGATGCGATTTTCCTCTGTATTACAGCCTTAGAAGTAGTCTGCAAAATACCTTTAAGTCGCAATCTACTAGCTAGCTCAAACACCTCAGTTTTTTTTGCCTTCGCCAACACCTCCGCAGCTGGCGAAGCCAGAAACTCATCAATATTCATTGCTGCCGAATACCACAACAAGCCAAACAAAAGAACAGAGCAATCCCCGTTTCCAAAACACCGATATAAAAGTTAGCAAGCATTTAAACTCAAAAGTTTCAAATGTTACGTATTCAGTTTCAAATGTTACGTATTCAGGCAACAATAAATATATGAGATCGGCAAGGGTTTCTTATAACAAACAACACGTTTAATAAACACAGAAAACAAACCCCCCAAAAGTAAACAAACACTACCGTAACCGGAAACAGCTGCTGAGCGGCTGTTCAAACAGTTCGTAAAGTGATATTCCAAAACAGTTCTTTAAAGTGGTATTGCCAAAAGTTCGATATGCTCACAGTCCATTTAAAAGGAGAGACTTTACAGGACGATTTAGGTTCTCTTTCACGTCGCTTGCTTCGATCTCCGACATCGAACTTCCCACGAAGAATTCACGAAACAGAACGGCTTAAAGGCTCTGACCTTTCCTTCTCCACTACCTTCAATCCTTTCTAGGTAAACCTAGGGTTTAACACGAAGATAGTCAACGAAATCCTTCCAAATAAGGATCAAACAAAGGTCGCCCCCGTTTCACCGTAGAAAGCGATTCTCCTCGATCTTTAACTTCCAACTTCGAATCTTCGCTCTCTTCTAATTTCCTCGAACTAACAGAATCATAAAGAACCTGTTGGCAATAACCTTTTAAACTTTAGGCATTAAATAAAAACTTCATCCTTCAACTAAACTGCGTCATCTCTTAAAACACGCAGTGGCATGAAGTCAACCTGGCAAATCCAGCCACGAACTGCCCCTCCTCACAGGATGGGGTCTACCTTTTATAACCTGTTAAAAAAAAACTCGTCACATGATCTCTACTGGCGGGAAAATGACATCATTCCACCATCACCTCAAGTCCAGTACAGCTTCAACCCCAGTCACGTGACAAGGGCTCCACTGTCATGTGTCACGAGTACATAACACAAGTTAACTCTCATTCTCCCTTTCTCCAAAGGGAAAAGCACTAGCCTGCTCAAGCTTTCCTCATAAGACATGCTCTCTTATCCAGGCTGCGTCCTGGTAAATCTCTGCACCCTCTCAGAAACCTGCACATCCTTTATATAAAGAAGTGACAAGAACATGTGGTGTGACTGGGATTTTATAGAGCTGCGATGTTAAATCTTGTAGCTTTTGATCTTAATTCCACAACCAATGAAGAAACCCCATGAGGACACTCGCCTTCTTAACCAACCTATCACCTTGCACAAAAATTCTGAAAGATCTATGGACTTGAACCCTAGGATCCCTCTATTCATCCACACTGCCAAGAATCCTGCCGTTAACTTGTGTTCTGTCTTCAAGCTTGGCCTGCCAAATTGAATTATTATGCACTTTTCTGGATTGAGCTCCAGCTGCCACTTGTCAGCCCAGCTCAGTATCTTATCTGTCTTGGTAACTATGACAACCTTCTTCAATATCTACAACTTCTCCAGCCTTTGTGTCATCTGCAAATGCATTAACTCGCCCTTCCTCTTCCTAATCTAAGTTATTTATAAAAAATCTCTAGCCAGTGCCTTAGAGTTTGCAGGGTTTTGATCCGACGCACCCAGAATTCCTTCCCTTCCCAAATGCTCTTTGAATTGCTGAGTTCCTCCAGCAGACTGTAGGTTGCTCCAGATTCCAGCATCTGCAGAATACTCTGTGCTCAGGGATGAACAGCGAGAATTGAGGTGCTGTGGTCTGGAATGAAAGCTTTTTTGGAGGATGAAAGCTGCTCTGTTATTGGTTGGGTTTATTTCCCAAAAATGTAGATAATTGATATTATGGTAAGCACATTTGGGACACACCTTTCTCTAATTTCCATCAGTTCAATACATTTTGATACAATTACATCATCGCTCTTGTTTCCATTTTAAACAGTACGTTAAAGAGTTTAAGGCTGTCCCACAGATCAAGCCCCTTGTTCACTGGCAACCAGGATGATTCCCCACTCAACTAATGAATCAGAGTCAGGTTTATTATCACCGGCATGTGACGTGAAATTTATTAACTTAGCAGCAGCAGTTCAATGCAATACATAATCTAGTAGAGAGAGAAATAATAATAATAATAAAACATAATAAACAAGTAAATCAATTATGTATATTGAATAGATTTTTAAAAATGTACAAAAACAGAAATACTATATATTAAAGTGAGGTAGTGTTCACGGTAGTTAAATGGTTCAATGTCCATTTCGGAATCGGATGACAGAGGGGAAGAAGCTGTTCCTGAATCGCTGAATGTGTGCCTTCAGGCTTCTGTACCTCCTACCTGATGATAACAGTGAGAAAAGAGCATGCCCTGGGTGCTGGAGGTAATAATAATGGATAATGGATGATGGATGCTGCCTTTCTGAGACACCGCTCAGATGTCCTGGGTACTTTGTAGGCTAGTGCCCAAGATGGAGCTGACTAGATTTACAGCCTTCTGTCCTGATACCAGACAGTGATGCAGCATGTCAGAATGGAGTGGCTAGTTCCCTCCAGTTCTCTCCCTACCCATGAATATTCAATCTGCCAGGTCTCCTGATCTGTGAAATGGGGTATGCATGGTTTAGTCAACCTCAACAATTTTAGCTGAATTTCGGGGTTAATTTCTTGATGCACTGCCAACAAACTATTGTCTGTTGAGGATTACAGGAGGAATGGAGACGGGCTACCCCCTATTGACATCAGTGGATCTGGGGTTGAGAGGGTAAACAGCTTCAAGTTCCTCGGCATCCACATCACCGAGGACCTCACGTGGTCTGTACACACCAGCTGTGTGGTGAAAAAGGCACAACAGCACATGGTACCGCAGCATAAAAGCAGGATCAACAGGCTCTAGGACAGCTTCTTCCACCAGGCCACTGGACTGATTAACTCACGATGATTTGAATGTATCTCTATGTTACATTGACTGTTCTATTTATTATAAATGACTATGATTGCACATTTAGACAGAGACATAATGTAACGAATTTTACTCATGTATGTGAAAGATGTAAGAAATAAAGTCAATTCAATTCTTTAAGAGCAAAAGGCATTGTCTTAAAAGTTGGGCTTTTCTCTTTGGGATTTGGGATGAAGGGATCAGCTTTCTGGCAATTTGAATTAATGATCTTGTGCGTGGAAGTTAGTACAATGTTATTGCACTCGGGACATTCCAGAGTTCAAAGTTCAGTTCTACACTGTCTGGAGCAAGTCCGTACATTCTCTCCGTGAACTGTGTGCCTTTCCTCCAGGTGCTCTGGTTTCCTCCCAGAGTCCAAGATGTATTGTCTAGTGGATTAATTGGTCATTGTAAGTTGTCCTGTAATTAGGCTATTGTTAAATAGCTGAGTTGCTGGGTGCTTCAGCTTGCTTTGTCTGACGGGCCCATTCTGTGCTATGTTGCTAATAAATAAATTTAATTCTTAAGGCAAAACCAAAGCTTGAAAATAAAGTTAGACTGAACCCAGTTACGATTTCACGTCCAGTGATGGTCTTGCTTAGAAATTGCCTCTATGGAGAAATATATTGCACATACTTGACACCGCCAATTAACTCCGACTCCAGCATTTTGTGTGTTCCTCTCGATTTCCAGCATCTGGAAAAACCTCTATGCTCGTTGCCCCATCACACTTTATATACTTGCACTCAAGGAGTGCAGCACGGCCTCACCTGCAACCAACCTGTTCTGAAGTTTGAACAGAGGAATTTCTACAGAATTGACTAGCAGTTACAGATAGCATTTGCTAAAATGTTTGTTCAAATTCCTTACTTGCACGAACAATCACCAATCACAATAGACATGCTAATAGTGAAAAGCTGAGAATCAATGATACATTGCAGTTCATTAAGTAATTGTCTCCCAGTTGGTGTGTAAATTCTTATCTTGTCCTGTCTGCCAAATGGCTCCAGTCCCCTGCTATGCAAAGGGAAACTTGGCTCTTCAAAGATCTTTCTTCAAAGGCCAACTAAATTGAAATTAACTTTTGTTTCTTGTTTCCTTCACGAACATGAGTTAAAATCATAGATCAGTAAAAGGATCGACTTTATTTGCTGTTATATTTGCATGTATTAGGAATTTGTTGTGTCTAAATCAAGGCACAGCATCCAACAGATGTATGCACTATACATCTCGAAATTCTTTTTCACAAACATCCATGAAAACCGAGGAATGCCCCAAAGAATGAATGACTGTTAAATGTTAGAACCTCAAAATCATACCAGTTAATTGATCATATAGTGTAACTGGGCAGTACAGGCATATGGGTGGGAAGGTCCTGTTACTGTGCTGCATCTCTGAATAAAAAAAAGTTTATTAACTAATTTTTTTAAATCACAGAAATGATGGCCATAAAAACCAGCGGTTTCCTCTAATAACATCTGGTTCATTATTGTCCATCGGAAAGAAATCTGTCTGGTATGGCCTGCACATTCACAGCAATGGTTGAATCCAACGCAAAATAGCCTAGAAAACCACTCCTTTCAAGGAGCGATTTAATGATGAGCATCAAATGCTGTTCCTGTCAGCGGTGCCCAAATCCTGAAATTATTTATTTTTTTTAAAAACATGTTTATCTTATGGCCACATTTAACTAGGGGAGCCACACTGTTATTATGATGAACACTAAGGTGAGCTAGCTCCTCAAATGGGGGTGAGATATTTTGGTTAGCAAAGCTTAGGGCAATACTGAGCAAGCTCATCACCTTCTCAATAAAAAAAATTAAGAGCAGTGCACAGAATCCACTCAGAAACACAAACCATAGTGCTGTTCTCTGGTTGATACCAGAGCCTCTCCCTTGGATCTGGAGTCCTGCCACCAGCATTCCAAAGCAAGGAGCTCTGACTGAAAATCTATTCAAAGCTCCGTCCTAAGCTTGAATCTGAAGAGACTATCCCTTAATAAAATTGTTACAGGAGATTATATGCTCTCTTCAATAAGCTTTAGTCTTGCCCTTGTGCCAAAGGGTATGTACCAAGCAATAATTGTTTGGATCACATTTTGAAATCCTGCCCAGGTAATACAATCTTATAATTCTTCTAAAAAAAATTATGTAGTGCAGTGTAACTGACAAGTGAATAATTTAATACTTTTAAATTGTACATGAAGGGAGCAATACCAAGAGAAGATGCCCCTGGGTTTGTTTTTTTTTCGCTGTTGTGCAGACTATCACTTCTACGAGTAGAATAAAATTAATAACTCCCTCATGGTTAAGCTTATTTTTCAGTTTTCTCTCTTGAAAATACTGACTGGTATCGAACTGCACTTCTGCAAGTATTTATTGCCACAGTCTCGCAGCTGTTCTGCTTGGGACTGGAGAGTGGATGGTAGTGGGTGTGGGGCATTATATCTGTCCCACTGCTGATCCCAACAGGTGACCCATTCTGTTTCAGAGGCCAAGCAAAGTTCACTTGAAGGTTTGGCTAAACCGTTTTGCTGGAATATGGGACCGATCTTCTCGAATTAGAACACGCCATGAAATTTGTTGTTTTGTAGATGCAGAACAGTGCAATGTGTATACAAATAAGTTATAATATATTTTTTAAAAAGTTCAAAACCAGACAGAAATTGGTTCATTGGTTCATGGACTTTTGGGAAATCTCACTGGAGAGAAGTTATTGCTACTTTAAGTTTATTGTGTGGGGGCGGGAGAGAGGTAGAAATACCACTGGTTAGTTGAGTGTGATGGGCTGGAGATGGAGGCAGAATTATTTCTTCTGAGAAAGCAGCAAATGCAATAAAATAATTAAAGCAACGTGGTAAGAGTAGTTAATGCTATTGGACTGGAGGCCGTTGGGAGTTTTCGTTGTAGAGATAGGTGTGGATATGTCTTTGTCGCATTAATCTTGGGTTACTAGAATTGCTGAAATTCTCTTCCCTGCTGTTACCCTGTCACATCGGCCATGGCTATTGACAGTCAGTTAGAATCCCACTGGGCTGTGAATCCCTTTCCTATTAATCACTGTGACACATCTCATTGTCCATATCTTTCCTCTTTGTTTTTGACTGAAACCGCGACAGCTCCTTTCCTCCCGCTGATGCTGCTCAACACGCTGAGTTTCTTCAGCATTCCAGTTACCCGGAAACCTAGGCTAACAAGCTAGGGAGACAAGTTCAAATCCTACAACAGCAACCGTGGAATTTAAAGTCGGTTTATAATTTGGATTTGGTGATATTGGCTAGACTATTGTAAGAATGTATCTACTCACTAATCTCCTTTTGGATGATAAAATCCAAAAGACATTAAGGGTATAGGAACAAGGTTATGCCGTTCAGCCCATCAAGTCTGAAATTCCACAGAATCACCACCCTCTAGCTAGAGAAATTCCTCCTCGAAATTCCTCATCTCTGTTCCAAAGGGATGTTTCTTTATTCCAAGGCTGTGCCCTCTGGTCCTAAATCCCATGCTTGGGGCAGCATGGTAGTGTAGTGGTTAGTACAACACATTAAAGTACAGGTGACCTGCGTTCAACACCCACCATTGTTCGTCCCGTGAATGCGTGGGTTTCCTCAGGGTGCTCTGGGTTTCTCCCACAGTCCAAAGATGTACAGGTTGGTAGGTTAATTGGTCACTGTAAATTGTCCCGTGATTTGGTTAGGGTTAAATTGGGCGATTGCTCAGCAATGTGGCTCAAAAAGTTAGAAGGGCCATCCACTCTATCGAGACCTTTCAATATTCCATTCCACTTCAAGTTTCAATGTGTTGTGCATTCAGAGATACTGTTGTGCATAGCACTTTTGTGATGTGATTATTTGAGTGAGTTACTGTCACTGCCATTTCCCTCTCACCTCTCTCATTAACAAGGTGAATAGCTGCTCACTGAAAGCTTTTTGTTTCTCATACCGATCTCTGTAAACTCTGCTCTTCTCTCAATGGTCGCCCCCTTGTTAAAATGCAGATATTTTTTGTGGAGTGACTCGGAATCCAACTGCTAATATTTGCAAGGAGTTGTTGCTTAGGAACTTTTTCCAGTCCCTTTTGAAGGAGCTTGGAGGTTGTTTATTTTTCTTTAAAAAGCTGTGCCGCCCTTTGCATTGAGTGTGAACTTGGGTGGGCACGGAAGCTACTGTTTAAGTTGGTTAAGCAGCCCAGACAAGAAAGGGCTTTGAAGACAAAGCTTCCCTTTGCACAGCTGGAGACTGGAGCCATTTTACACATGGAGACAGATAAGGATGTAATCAAGAAGGCAAGCCACAGCAGCTAAGGGACCATTACTTAACTTAAAAATAGCATTAGTGCTGAAAGTGTTTCGGCCTGACGTGGACTGTGCTTTTTTCCCCCATAGATGTTGTAGTTTCTATTGACTTTTAACACCTGATTGGTGAATGATTGATCTTGCAAAGAAGGAACTTGAACACAGTTTACCCATTGGTCATAGTCCATAACTTGCTAGTCACTTTTGTGTGCAAGTCCATCTGTTTGTGCAAACTTCAGAACAGTTTGGTGACAGGGACCAGGTTGTGCACAGGTAAAGAAAGTGTGATTGAGGAATGAGTATGAAGAGTCCCGTTAACTGGAGACAAAACAACTGAGGTGAGAGTCTTTGTTAACCTCTAACTTGCTGGGCCTAGCAGGTAGTCTAGGAACATTTAAAGATATGAAGCTTCTTTGCACATTTACCGTGGACTTCTAGCCCTGAACAATGCATCCACTCTGGATGAAAACCTCATTTTAAAATTATATTCAACAATAAGGTTGCTGTCATGTCTCTCCTGAGCAACGGGCACTGAATTTCACAGTCAATTCGGTTCATTCGAAATGATTGAAAACTGGATGCTAGAAATTCTGCCCGTGGAGTGAAGTACAAGAGTTGGTTTCAATTTGATGGCGCGCAATGAAAGTGCATTGATGTAAAATGTTAACGGGTTCTATTACATGGATGTATTAGTGTAGAGAGAACGCAGCCTCAGAATTAAAGGATGTCTTTTTAGAACAGAGATGAGGAGGAATTTCTTTAGCCAGGGATTGGTGAATCTGTAGATTTCATTGCCACAGAGAACTGTGGAAGCCAAATCATTGGGTTATATTCAAAGTGGAAATTGAAAGGTTTTTGATTAGTAAGGGTGTTAAATATTATGAGAAGACAGGAGAATTGAATTGATTTTATTCTTTCACATGCATGAGAAGTAAAAATCTTTATGTTATGTCTGCATCTAAATGTGCCACGTGCAAACACAGTAATTTATAATAAATAGAACAGTGAATGTAATATAGAGTGCACTCAAATCAGTGTGAGTTCATCAGTCTGATGGCCTGGTGGAAGAAGCTGTCCCGGATCCTGTTAGTCCTGGCTTTTCTGCTGCAGTTCCGCTTCCTGGATGGTAGCAGCTGGAATAGATTGTGGTTGAGTGGGAAAGTAGATCAGTCATGATCGAGTAGCAGATTGGACTTGATGTGCCAAATGGGCTAACTCTACTCCTATGTCTTCTGGTCTAATGGATTTGCCCACTCTGCTGAGAATTTTTGACTTTTAACTGTCTTCAACTTCCACCATCTACTGCTCTTTGCTAGCTTAGGTGTGATGACATTGGATGCACTACTTCCTATTTGCACATGACCAGGACCTCAGGACCTGCGGTGAAGGAAGGGAAATCTACGGGTGATCATTTTAATGACGGTGATGCAGAAGGAGCATTGACGGAGGAGAGCCTCACCTCTTTACGGACTTGGCAAGCAACTGGGAGAGAGAACAGAGCAGTCCATTGAACACTTTGCACATAAAACACCTCAACAGGGGTTCATTCTCTCAGTCTGATAAATCTAAATCTGTCAGCGAGGTAGTTGAATCGGGAAATTTGTTTGCAGCAGCAGTACTGTGTAATACATTAAAATACTATAGGGTTGCAGTAATCCAGCTGCTGGCGTAGTGACATCAGCGCTGGACTTCAGGGCGAGAGTTGGACTCCAGCCCGGCTCCCTTGCACACTCTCTATCCGTGTCTGGGTTGAGTGTCGAGCTAGCAACTCGACCTCGTAAAAAAAAACCTGGAGAGGGGTGGGCTCCACCAGGTTTCAGATGCCCAAGTATGATGAGCAATCAGCAAAAAGATCGGTGCAAAAAAAAGCCTGCCATGAAGGCGCCCTGATGACTATACCAGGAGTTAAGGACATGGGCATGCACACGCTATTGTTCCTCCTCCCTGATGGGTAGAAATGAGAAGAGGGCATGTCCTGGATGGTGATGGTCCTGGGGATGGATGCTGCCTTTTGCAGATGTTCTTGATGGTGGGGAGGTTCGTGCTTGTGATGGAGCTGGCTGTGTCTGCATCTCTCTAGCTTTTACCGATACTGTGCATTGGTGCCTCAATAACATTCTGTGATGCTACCAGTGGAGAAAGGTCTCCATGGCATGTCTGTTTTTTAAAAGAAAATTGCTAGTCTTTCGTGACATACCAAAGCTCTTGACAACTCTTAATGAAGTATATCCTCTGGCATGCTTTCATCGTGATTGCACCATTGTGATGTCCCAGGATGGATGTACTGAGATGTTGACACTAAGGAACTTGAAGCTGCTCAACCTTTCCCTTCAATGAGGGCTGATGTGTGTCCTCCCAACTCCCCCTTCCTGAAGTCCACAATCAATTCCTTAGTCTTACTGATGTTGAGTGCAAGGTTGCTGATGCCTCTCAGTCAGCAGATCCATTGTCCCTCCTTGTCACTATCTGAGATTCTGCTGTTCGACAGGACCTCAGCCCAAAACGTCGACTGCACTTTTTTCCCCGTAGATGCTGCCTGGCCTGCTGAGTTCCTCCAGTGTTTTGTGTGTGTGTTGCTCCACTGGGGCCTAATGCCGTGTGAGGGTTCATCTTCTTCAAAGGTGATCTGATGTAGGCCTTTGAGACAGATGTAACAGGGTTACCAGATGCTGCAGGGATTCACACAGGGTATTGTTTTATTCTGCCTTTTAAAACGTGCCTAAACAGTGTTGAGTTTATCAGGGACTGAACCCTCACTGCCATTTATGATGTTGAGTTTTGCCTTATAGGAATTAGTGGCCTGTAAGCCCTGCCACAGCTGGTGTGCAGCCAATTACATTTATTCAGTGGCCATTTTATCAGGTCCATTTATACACCTAATTGTTGACACACATATCTAATCAACCAATCGTGTGGCAGCAACTCAATGCATAAGCACATACAGACGTGCTCAAAAGGTTCAGTTGTTCAGGTGAAACATCAGCGTGGGGAAGAGATATGATCTAAGAGACTTTGATCATTGAATGATTGTTGAATCTCAGGACTGTATATGGTGACTTTGGTGCCAGACAGGATGGTTTGAATATCCTGGGATTTTCACTCAGTCTCTCGAGTTCACGTAGAAAGTTGTGAAAAACATCCACTGAGTGTTAATTCTGTGGGGGGGGGGGGGGAGTGAGAAGCACTTTGTCAATAAGGGAGGTTGGAAGAGAATGGCCAAACGGGTGGAAGTGGACAGGAAGGCGACAGTGGCTCAAATATCCATGTATTACAATCGTGGTGTGCAGAACAGCATCTCTGAATGCACAGCATGTCGGACTCTGAAGTGAACTCCTCTTCAGCAGTAGAATATCATGAACGTACATCCGGTGGCCACTTTATTAGGTACAGGAGGTGGCCAATGAGCGTAGTGTTAGTTACAGCGATGATACACTTGTAAGTAGACAGATAATCTGTAAGGACCACGCCATGGTAGACAATCGTCAAGAGTTCATCCTTGTTGTATGAAGGGTGCATATAACACCGGGATAGAAGCTGTCCTTGAGTCTGGTGATGCATGTTCTCAAGCATTTGTATATTCCCGAGGGGAGAGGATGACCGGGGTGGATGAGATCTTTGGTTCTGCTGGCTGCTTGACTGAGGCAGTGGGCACAGTCGATGGAGGTTGGTTTCCCTGATGGATTGGGCTGTGTCCACAGCTCGGCAATCTCTCGCACCAAGCTGTGATCCAGTGAAGGAAGCCACTGCGCCCGCCTGGCAGGTCCCCTCCATACTGAACAGTCCGAGCCACGTGCACCTCAAGCAAAATGGTTCTGCATCTTAATTTAAATTGAACAGGAAACCTAGCTTATTTAAGTGTAGAATTCCCATTTTCATTCTCACTACCTTTCTACTCCTGTGTCCATTAGTCACTACGCTTGTGTCTGGACAAAGCTCAAAGTAAAGTTATTATCTATTTTGCCATACACTATCTTGAGATTCATTTTCATTCAAGCGTTTATATGAGAAAGGCAATACAATAGAATTTTATAAAAATCTATTCATGAACAAACCAAGACTGATAAACAATGTGTAAAAGGAGGCATATCATGTAGATAAGAACAGGAGTAAAGGCCCTGTTTGTGTGGGTTCTGTGAAGTGGCTCCAGGCGGCTGACATGTACTGTTGAGCACTGACCTTGCACGAGCCTGTCAGAATGTGAGTGCAGTAATCTGGCGGAGCGGTTTGTAGAGCTGCTGCTTCACGAGTCCAGCTGTCCCGTTTCGATCTTGACCTTGCTGTGTCTGCAGAGTTTGCATGCTCTCCCTCTGCTCTCCTCCCACACCTCAACAGCTTTAATGGTCACTGCGGGTTGCTGCTGGCATGCAGGTGAGTGGTAGAACCTGGCGAGAGATGATGGGAATGTGGGGGGAATAAAATAGTAAACGGTTGGCACAGAATGGCCTGTTTCTAGCTTTGAGTGTTCAGTCAATCATGGGTCCATTCATCAGAGGCGTAATGCCTATGGTGGAGGGGACATACCAGCTCGCAACCTTCCCAGCCCCACTATCCGCTCCCAGAGTTTGTAGTTCCCACGTCAGACAATTCATCTGCAGATTCGTATTGGAAGCCCTCTCTCCTGAGTGATTGCCTAAGACTTTAAAAGTAGGGAAGTGTACCAAAGTGAGCTACTTTTACTGAGGCAATCTCTAAAGCTGCAGAGGGATGGATTTATGTGTACAGTATGTACACATAGTTTATATGAACTTCCAGATGGCACATGATGTTCTATGTAGAGAAATGCTAGATTGAATTACTCATTGTATTCACAAATTCAAGGCCATTTCTCCAGGCTTTCCAAGGACACAGTTTGCTGTCGATTGTAAGTGGTGTAGGTGGGAGTCTAAAATTGCAAAGGCAATCACTGAAGTGTGAAACTCTGAGAGATGGATTTCAGCTCGGGGAAGTAGAAGGTTCTCCGTTCTGTGCCAGTAAACACAAGTACGACAGATACGCATGCTTGGTCTTGAGCTAGGAACAATATTAAAACCAACCGTGGTCAGATATGGAAAGGCAATGTTTGCCTAATGAAATATTAGTATTTCTGTATGAAGGATTGAAATATAAGAAGTTTGCTCTGTCTGTATCTATGCAAACCTGGAACACTGCTTATATTTCTGACACCTTGCTTTGAAAAAGATTATGGGCCTTTGAATGAAGGGAACTAGTTCCAATGCTGTCTGTCATTTCTCACTCCATGACTGAATGACATCCAGGTCTTGCTGCATACCGGCACGGTGGACTCCTTTATTCACTGAGGGGATGCGAGTGGAACTGAACACTGGGTGTCAAGGCCCACCAAAGAGGGGCACCAAAGGAAGGGCCTCGGCCTGTAATGTCCAAACTTTATTCCTTTCTCTAGCTGCTGCCTCACCTGCTGAGCTCATTCATCATTTAGTGCACATTATAGTTAGTTAATTTCAGTCCCGACTACAAAACCCAATAAGCAGACTACATTTTTGTATCAAATTGAGTTTTGTTGTGGGCAAGATGAGAGATGGCACTGTTGGTGATTAGAATCAAGTTAATTGTTCTTGACATGTCATGAAATTTGTTGTTTTGTGGCAGCAGCATAGTGCAAGACAATAAAAATAATTGTTGTAAGTTATAATAGTTAATAAATTAGTCCAAATGAAGAATAGTGAGTTAGTGTTGATGGACCATTCAGAAATTTGGTGGTGGATGGGAGGATTTTGGGATCCCGGAGTAACTTTTCTTCCAGCATTTGTATAAACCAGCTTTGTAGATATAGAGTGGGCGGGTTTCGATAAGGTGTTGAAGGAGTCTCTTCTTGAGGCTGAAATGGATTAAAGGCTATAAACATGAGGAACAGGAGCAGGACTTGGACGTAAGTTCCCTCAAGTTCTTTCTGGACATCAAGGTCATGTGACTCAACTGGCTCATGCACCATTTCCCAGAATTCCTTTGATTCTGTGGTACTCTGTCTGTAGGCTCCAGAATCAGTTTGGAGAAGTGGTAAGTGAAGCTATCAATGCTCATTCTGGAGCCTGATGTTTGTCGGGCAATAACGGTTCTTGAACCTGGTGGTATGGAACTAAGGATTCTGTGCCTTCTTGCCCGATGGTTTTAGCAGGAAGAGGAAATGATCTGGATGGTGTGTGGGGGGGTGGGGAGATAGAGAGAGGAGGGTCTTTAATGATGAATGCTGCTTTCTTGTAGAAGCACTCTATGTAAATGTATTAATTGTATTCAAAAATTCATTATGCTCTGTGTGAAGAAATTTTCAGTACTTTCACTTCTAACCCTTATTCTGAGGGTGTGATCTCAAGTTTGAGATGCTCCCTACATCAATGGTGTTAAATGTTTAAGAATTTTCTTAACTTCATGTAGACTAGAGATGAAGTCAATGCTCATGACCAGCATGTCATTCCAGCAACCTGTTCAGTGAATTTTCCCTGCTCTCCTCCTGTAGCAAGCGCACCGTCCTTTTGTATGTTCCTTAGCTAATTGTCCAAATGTATCGGATAACATCTCTTTAGAATAAATTACAAAGCACATTCCCGTGTATAGTGGTAGATGAATACAATCCTTTTCCTCAAAGTGCGGCGTGTGAGTGAGCAAGATATTTTCTCTTTAGGCGGATAAGTGATGGCTTGATAGAGGCGTACTAGATGATAAGAGGCATAGATCGAGTGGATAGCCAGAGACTTTTCCCAGGGCAGAAATGGCTAATACTCGAGAGCATAATTTTAGGGTGATTGGAGGAAAGTTTGGGGAGGAATGGCGCAACGTCAAAGATAAGTTATTTACACAGAGATTGGTGGGTGAATGGAACACCCTGTCAGGGGTGTGGTAGAGGGAGATATAAAACGGGCATTTAAGAAGCTTCTTGGATAGGCATTATGTAAGAAGGAAGGGATAGATTGATTAAAAGGCCAGTGCAACATCGAGGGCAGAAGGCCTGTACTGTGTAATGTTCTGACTGACTTTTATACCAAGCTTGGTCAGATCTTTACTGGCTGAAGATAAAAAAAGAGACAGGGTGACACAGATAGCCTATTTCCAACCATGGAATTCTCTTGCGATGAGTCAGTGCCTCTTGTGTTACTAGCTTTTAGAATGTACCCGTAAAACGTGCGTTCTTTGTTAGGATTTGGCTCTGTGAAGTCGAGTGTGGCCCTTCCTCACAAGGCCTTTGTGGAGTCGGCACCAAGCTTCAGTACGTCCTCAGTGTGGGAACCTGTGGTGTGAGCACCTGACTCTGGGATGGGCCTTAATTCCAATGGTAGCTTTTAAAGTGAAAATGTGTTTGTGTTGGACAAAAAAAATTTTTTTAAGCTTCTTTTCTGTACAAGTGCTGTGTCATAACTAAATTGATGAATATAACCTTTCCTTTTCCCCATGTGTCAAAACTGCAGCTGTCGGAGTTCTTGCAAGTTTATTGAGATACAGTGCGGAATAGGCTCTTCCAGCTTTTCGAGCTGTGCCACCCAGCAGTTCCCTGATTTAAGCCCAGCCTAATCACAGGACAATTTGCAGTGACCAATTAACCTTATAGTCTTTGGACTGTGGGAGGAATCTGGAGCACCCAGGGAAAGCCCATGTGGTCACGGGGGAAACGTACAAACTCCTCACAGGCCGTGGCGGGAACTGAACCCGGTGGCTGCTGCTACTGTAAAGCATTGTGCTAACAACTACACTACCGTATACACTTGCAGCCCCGCCAGCGCTTGAGTGCTTGCAAATAGCATGTGCAAAGGCAGCAGCAGAGTACAGTTACTT
Organism: Hypanus sabinus; assembly: GCF_030144855.1. Lineage (NCBI taxonomy): Eukaryota > Metazoa > Chordata > Chondrichthyes > Myliobatiformes > Dasyatidae > Hypanus > Hypanus sabinus. The sequence goes on from NC_082713.1 coordinate 126,126,829, forward strand.
CAATGAGCCAGGTTCAATCCTACCCCCTCGACTATCTATGGGTGATTTACAACATTGTCTCCATGTCTACATGGGCTCCCCGCTGGTGCTCTCACATCCTGAAGGCGTGCAGGTTGATGGGTTAATTTTCCACCATAAATGACCCCAAATGCAGAGGTGGGTGGCAGATTCTGAGGGGAAGTTATGGGGAATGTGGTAGAGAATATAATGGAACTAGTGTGCAAGAGACTGCTGATGCTGGACATCTGGAGCGACATACAAAATGCTGGAGGAACTCAGCAGGCCAGGCAGCATCTGTGGAGGGAAATAAACAGTTAATGTTTGAGGCCAAGGCCAATCATCAGGACTTCAGTGTGTGAAAGGCCCTTTTTGTGCTCTGACCCACAACATGGGTTTACAACTGGTCCCTTCTTTCAAATGTCCATTATATTTGAAACTCTGCTTCTTTCTATACGGGGACCTCTGCACAACATTTCTATTGGAAACATCAGTTTTGAGGGGTGATCCATTAGGAGGGGTGGAAATGGGATGAGTGCACTCTTTGCTCCAGAGTTGAAGAATCAGCAACTAGAGATTTAAGGTGAGAAGGGAAGGATTTTATACGAACCTGAAGGCCATTTTTCCCCCACTCAAGGTGGTCATGTGTGTGGCTCAGAACGGGTATCCTGATTGGCATGGACTTGTTGGCAGAAAGGCCGGTTTTTATGCTGCATGAACATATCTTGTGGTGGTAATTCGTATCTTGATAAATTGTGGCATTTCCGCCTCATTGGCCGCACTTGTGCGTGAGAGCGAGGGAGAAAGCACAGTGGTTACCCAGTGACCCTCTCTCTTCCATTACAGGCACTAACATGCATACAGCTGAGGACGTGATGTTACCCACCTAGAATCAGCACTGCAGCCCCACGCCGACATTCGCCCCCCCACCCCCCCCAGGATGCTGGGAATCTGCAGAGGGCGCAGGAAGTTCCTCGCAGCCACCCTCACTGCTCTCTTTGTGCCAGCATTCACCTGGATCTACCTGTTCTCGGGGTCCTTTAAAGGTAAGTGCTACGCGTAGTCTGATCTCACAGACTGGGCCCCTTCCAGTCCTTGTTATTAGCCACCACAACCTGCAGGTTGGAGAGCCATGTATTGGGTGGGGGGTGTGGGTGGGAGGGGAGAGTGCGACTGGGATCAGAGGCAAGTTCACTGTTCCTTAGCTTGACCCTGACGGCAGGACGGTGGCGGGGGGAGGTGGGGGGTCAGCTGATTTAATATTTAAATAGTTGTTAGCCCAGATTGTTATCCTTTTCCATGATTGAGTAGACGTTCTTGGTTTGCACTTTGACTTTTTGCTTTCTTAATAAGGGCCGCCAAAGTGTAGAAGGGACACAAGCCATCGCCGTGCATTGGCTGTAACCCCTGTTGCCATGTTGCCATGGGAGGGCCTTGTCGTGTAGGCTGCCATTCACAGGATATGGCTTCTTCACAGGAGGCTGAGTGCTTGTGTGTGTGCCCTTTGGCAGAAAAATATGAGTCAAAGACTCCTGAGGCAGAGGTTACTGCTCTGTTGTTGCAATTAACGGACGGGTGCGTGCATGCACATCTGGTGTCTGTTCCAGTAGCACTCCCACACGGGAACATGCCATTATCCCATCCCACAATCCTTTTCCAACTGGTGCAATAATGAGATGAAAGATATTGTCTGCAATTCTGTCGAGTGCACAGGATACTGGTGAGCCCCAGTGTTGGGCTAAGAACAGCGTTGTACTCTTTAAGGCCATAAATGTGCTGGAAACAAATAAGAGAAGTTTTGCTAGATGATGGACAGCGGACAGAAGGGGTGAGTGGTCTGGTGAGGTAAGATCGGAGAGGTTGGACTGTATCCATTAGAATTTAGAAAAGGGAGAGGGCAATTGAAACGTACAGGTTCACTCTTTTCCCCTCTCCCATCAGGCAGGAGATACAAAAGCTTCAAAGAGCTGCTCATCAGGCTCAAGATTAGCTTTTATCCTGCTGTTGTAAGGCTATTAAATAGTTCCTATTGCAACGAGATACTCTTGGCCTCACAATCAACCTTTTTATGATCTTGCAGCTTATCGTCTGCGGCCTGCACTGCACCTCCTCTGTAGCTGATGCACTTCACATCCTGCACTCTGTTACTGTTTAACCTTGTACTGCCTGGACACACTGTGGACATAATCCATTGGCACAGTATGCAAGATAGGCTTTTCGCTGTATCTCAGTAGATGTGACAATAAAAATCCAATTCCAATCCGCAGGCACAAGTAGCCAAGATGTTTCCTTTTGGGAGAATCTAACATTAGGGGTCACTGTTTAATAATAAGGGCACCCATTTAAAGTAAGTGAGACAAACGAGTTCTTGGAAATCCATAAAGGGTGCTTGAAACAGAGCTTGAGCATTTTTAAGGTGTGCCTAATCCTTGATGAAGAGCTGAAGGGTTTTTTGATCCGTGCAGGAACACTGAGTTAAGCTTGCTATAAAGTTAGCCATGAGAGGCTTTGGGAGAGGTTTGAGGGGTCAGGAGGAACTCCTGATTTTTTTTTAAAATACTAACGTTGTTTCTTTTGTGTGGCTGGGTAAATAGATCGTGAGCAGGATTGTCAGAACCCTTCCTGTTGTCTGTTGATGCTTGCCACCGACATGGCTGTTCGGGGCAATAACTATAATGTACTGGTCAGATTTTGGAATTGTTTAAAAATCCTTTGAGGAGATGTGCAGATGCTGGGAAACGATATACAGGAGGCCACCATTCAGGGCCCCAAACAGTTCTTCCAGGTGAGGCAACACTTCATCTGTAAGTCTGTTGGGGTCATCTACTGTATCCGGTGCAGCCTCCTGTATATCGGCGAGACTTGTGATAGATTGGAATACCTCTTCACCGAGCCCCTATGCTCTGCTAAAAAACGGGATCGCCCGGTAGCCACCCATTTCAATTCTGCTTCCCCTTACCATTCTGCCATTCCAGTCCATGGCCTCCTCTACTGCCATGATGAGGCCACACTTAGGGTGGAGGAGCAACAGCTTTATATTCCATCTGTGTAGCCTCCAACATAATGGCATGAACAGCGATTTCTCAAACTACTGGTATTTGAACTCTCCCACCCTTCACCAGTACCCCATTCTCATTTACTCCCTCTCATTTTATCTCCTTACCTGTCCTTTACCTCCTGGCGCTCCTCCCCCCAGCTTCCCTTTCTTCCAATGTCTTCTACCTTTTCCCATCAGATTCCTCCCCCCCCCAGCCCTTTATCTCTTTCACTAATCGACTTCCCACTTCCCCCTCTCCCAGTTTCACCTGTCACCTACCACCGTGTACTACTTCCTCCCCTCCCCCCCTCCTCCTCACCCTAACTTAACTTTTTTCCCAGTCTTGATGAAGGGTTTCGGCCCAAAGCGTCAACTGTTTAATCTTTTCCATTGATGCTGCCTGACCTGCTGAATTCCTGCAGCATTTTGTGCAAGAGTACATTATCTGCTTGCCAGTGGGTTCTAAGGGCTATTACAGAGTGCTTTTTATTCAGGAGTTGCCTCTGAGTGATAATGAATCTAACTCAGCATGCCAGGTGTTGTTTAATGGATATGAAAGGAAGGCAGTCATGAGGGTGAGTGTAGCATTATTTGACTGCAGTGTCCTTCCTTATTGCAAAAATGATAGATCTGTCCTGCCAGAAGATTGATTCCAACCTGGTCCACAATCTGGATTTATAGATCATCAGTGTGCAAGGGGAGTTCCTAAAATGCCTCTAGTTAACTCCTTATGCAATAACTTAAATCCTTCCTTAAGGGAAGAGGTGAGAAGTTGGTAATGGAAATTGCAAGAGTAGTACAGGCCATTTTGCCCAGCAGGGTTTCCTCGTCTTTATGCTCCTCATTAGCTTCCATGCACTCTTATCTTTCCGTTTCTTCAGTATTCCCCATTAATCATTTCTTGGGACCTGTTCATCACAGATATTGACTGCAAGGGTTCTTGAACCAAATGGTTTACTGGTCTGTTTCAGAGGGCATTAGACACCTGATCACACTGTTGGGTCTGGAGTCGTATACGAGCAAGATAGGGTAAGGATGGTATTTTTTTTCTCTCTGGAAGGATGTTAATTGAATAAACATCCCGTAAGGCATGGTACAATAGCGTAGCGCTCAGTGCAATGCTTTACAGTGCAAATTGCTAAATCGGTGCTCGATTCCCTCCACAGTCTGTAAGGAGTTTGCACGTTCTCTTCGTGACTGCGTGGGTTTCCTTCGGGGTCAGGGTTCAGGAGTTGTGGAAGTGCTACGTTGGCACCAGAAGCGAGGGGACGTGTGGGCTGCTCTGCTCCACTCTTGCTGATTTAATTTCGCAACAACGATGTATGTTTCACTGTGTGCATACATCTACCGATGCTTCTGGACACATCATCAGTGATGTTCCTGGAATCATCGGGTGTTTCGGGTCTTTCAACGTCATACACCCTCCTCCAGGTGACCCAGCCAGGGCAGATCAGACCCCAGCTTGTGTCCAGATGGCTAGCTACACATGGCTCCCCTCTCTTGAGCCACAGCCATCTTGAGGCCCTCTCTGCCGCATCAGAGGTATTGCGGATGGCTCTCCTCTTCCTCTCTCCCTCAATCCCCAAATTGTGAAGTCTCTGGCTAAGGAACGGGCTGCAAATCCCCTACAACCAATTTCCACTGGGAGACACATCGCTCTCCATCCAGCCTGCTGACAGTTGCTGACCAGTCCTGTGAACTTCGAAAGCTTCCTTTCAGAGTCCTCTTCCAAGCGATCTTGACTCTGATTCCTGAACTGACTCTGCAGCTGCGGCCCATGGCCATCGGCACTCGCCCCAGTGCTGAACTGGGTCCGTGGCTGTGGACTCTCTTTCGGCGACTCTGCGGTTAATGATCTGTGTATTATTTGTTCATGCTTTCATTCTTTGCACAATTTGTTCTTTTTATTCACACATTGGGTGTTTGACAGTCTTTGTGATGAGTGTTTCTTTGTTTCGTGACTGCTTGCAAAGAGATGAATCTCAAGGTTGTTTATGATAAGAATACTTTGATAATGTATTTTGACTTTTAACTGTGAATGATAGGACCATAAAACATAGAAGCAAAATTAGGCATTCAACACATCAAGCATGCTCTGGCAGCCCATCATGCCTGATCGTGGATCTCTCTCAAACCCGTATACCTGCCTTCTCGCCATATCCTTTGGTGCCCTGACTGATCAGAAAACGACCAACTTCTGCTTTAAGTGTATACGTGGACTTGGCCTCCACCACAGTCGGTGGCCGAGCATTCCACAGATACACTACTCTCTGGCTAAAAGATTGCCCCTCAATTTTGAGGCTGTGCCCTCTAGTTCTGGATACCCCACCATCGGAAACATCCTCTCCACATCCACCCTATCTAGTCCTTTCAACATTCAGTATTCAGAAATTTAATGAATTTCTCATTCAACATTCAATGAGATCCCCCTGCAATCTTCTGAATTCCTGTGAGTACAGGCCCAATGCTGCCAAACATCTTGGCTGGCACAAAATGCATGCTTCTGACATTAGTTTTCCCCCTACCCATGCAAGGAACAATGGACAGGGTGTGATGTGATGTCCATATGATGCTGCTTTGTAGTGTTGCTGCTGAGTTGGGATAAACCTGGTCTCCGGTGATCAGTAAACTTCTGGTAATAATTGCCAAACTCACCATGGATTCCATGTGAACTAACCTGGACAAGCTACCCATGTGAGGAACCTGTCAAAAGCCTTAAGTCCAAGTAGAGAAAATCCGCCATCCTGCTCTGTGCTTGTTTAGCTCAGCTCTTCAAAAAAAAACTAGTCAAATTTATCAGACATGATTTCCCATACTTGAAGCCATGCTGGCTATTCCTAATTAGTCCTCGTCTTTCCAAATGCCGATAGATAGCTCCTCTCAGAATCTCCTGCAGTAATTTTCCAAGAACTGTGATGGGTTCATTGGTCTGTACTACCCTGGTTCACTGTCTGCCGTTTCCAGAACTGGAAATGGAGGCACTTCAATGTGCACTCCGTTAGGTACACCTGCTTGTTAATACAAATATCTACTAATCACGTGGCAGCAACTCAGTGCATAGGATCTCTGAGGTCAGTTGTTCAGAACAAATATCAGAACGGGGAAGGACGTGGTCTACGTGACTTTGACAATGCAATGATTGGTGCCATACGGTGTGATCTGAGTATCTCAGAAACTCCTGGGATTTCACACACAACAGTCTAGATTTTACAGAGAATTGTGCTGTTAACAAAAACACATCCAGTGGGCAGCAGTTCTGAGTACGAAAACATCTCGTTAGTGAGAGAGGCACCTCCTGTACCTAACACAGTGGCCAGTGACTGTATGTAATGGATATTCTTGCGTAATTATGGTTTCATGGGTGCCAGTCACTTGTATAAATAGTCAAAGTGTCAGGTCTAAGGATGTGACAGTGTGTATCAATATTGAGCTAGTGATAGCTCACTCCTTGTCATCTGTACTGGAAATACTCGCGTTTTAGAGCAGGCTCTCTGGATTCTTCTGAAGAGGGATGAAACAGGTCAAGGCAGTAACTCATTAAGCTTGATTTCATAGGGACAGTACAAAGGAACAGTATAATCGGATTTGCTTCTTCCAGTCAATATAACTTGTCTTACATAATGGAAAATAACAAGTATGTTAGCACAGTACACTCTCCCAAAACATTAGGGAGTAATGTTACTTGGTGTTAATTGTAATTGGCTCCGCATGTTAACTTGGAGCAGGGGTTCCCTATTTTTTTTATGCCATGGACCCCCACCATTAACTGAAGGGTCTGTGGACCCCAGGTTGGGAATCCCTGACTTGGAGTCATAGAGTATGAAAATGGCCCCATGTCCGAGTCCATGTCGACGGTCAACCGCCCATTTGTACTAAACTCGCTTTACTCACCCAACTTCACTTCCCAATTTTTGACTGCCGCGCCGCTGTTGTGTTCATCTTTCTGTTCACAGGCGGAAAAGGACAAAAGGTTTTCCAGCTCAGTGGTTATATGGTTATTGTTAACAAATTGCTCAATATTCATAGTTTTGATTCACAACAGCGTGTTACCCTGTGTTACATTTCCCAGCTTATGGTGATGCACACCACTTGAGAAGATGAAATTCCATTGAAATGCACTTGCTGTTTCTTTGTATTTCTGACGAAATCTCTATTGCAGAGTTTTGAGCATCTGTTTTGATCAAAAGGAGCACGAGCAAATGCACTGAAGCTAAACCTTTGAATTCCCACCTTTGGTTTTGAAGCCTTCCCTGGTTTCACCCTTTGCTGTAGCATGCACTGAGTTTTATCTGTCCCATTCCCTGGCACGTTCCTTTGATTTTGTACAGCTGGTGGGCACGGAGAGTAATTTTCTAAAAGTGCCCTTCTATTCTGGGCCGAAGTGTTCTGCTCAGTGCCTGCTTAATGAAGGAATGTGCCGAGTCCCACTGCCTCAGGAACTTTAGTCAACAACTACTCTGCTATATCCAGGTTTTGTGTCCTAAATATAACGGCTTCTGTGTCTCATCACGTGTTTCATTTGGGAGAGCAGCTTTGGAGTTGCTAGCAGATCATTAGCAGACAGATGCCGTCACTGAGTGTTCTGTCTGGCTGGAGAAAGCCCACGATGAGTTCTCAGCGATGGGGCAGGCTGTCAGCTGAGCCAGTTGTTTAGTCTGTCAGAGCTGATGCAGACTGCGTTTCATCGAACATACTTTGCTTGATGTGCTCCGCCGTTGCGTTTCTTCAGAGGGCTAAAGCATTGTTCACTCTGAGGTGATTGATGGTCGTCTTGGCAATGCCTTAGCATTCGAAGGTGGCTTGCTTCCATTTCGGTTCTGTAGGCTCTGAGGTGGCTGATGAGGCCAAAGTGGACACTGCCAACTCTCGCAGATGGTGCTGGGAGCTAAGTAATTTGACAATCGAAAGAAACAAATGTGCCGATGAAAACTGAAAACGGGCTAGGCCGCACCTGTGGGAAAAGATCACAGAGCAGTGCAGGAATAAGCCCACAATGTCTGCACTGAACATGATGCCAAAGTAAACTAAATCTCTCCTGCTGACGCATGATCCGTATCTTTCCATTCCCTTCATATTTATCTGCCTATTTAAAAGCCTCACGTACACCTCTCGTATCTGCTTCCACCACTCTCCCTAACAGCATGTTCAGGGCAATAACACCGTGTGAAAAATGATCCTGCTCCTCTTCTTAACATGTCCTCTTGTATCTGACATACTATTTGTGATAGAATCTGAGCACCTTCTCTCTCTGTGCCTCTCATAATATGAGCTTCTGTTGGGTTTCCACTCAGCCTCTGCAGCTCTGGAGAAAAATAACTCAAGATTGTCCAAACTCTCCTTATAGTTCATACCATCTATCCAAGGCAGCATCCTAGCAGACCTCTTCTGTACCCTCCCCAAAGCCTCCACACTGCTCCAGCAAAGGCTCAACCAGAATTGCCTGCAATAATGCAGCCTAACCGAAGTCCTACGCAGCTGCAATATGATTTCTTTAATCAATGTCCAGGCCATTGAAAGTGAGTCTGCAGATGCCTTCTTTATCAACTAATTTACTTGTGTGGCCACTTGAATTAACATTTCAGGTTGAAGAACTTTGGGGCATTCCTGGAAAAGAAGGGGCAGTGACTTGCAGAAGTGACTCCCCTAGATCTGAGGAAGGATCTTTGACCTGATTCACAGCTTGTTTCTTTTCTTTAGCAAGTTCTGTCTTTATTGTGGCTTCATATCAAGGTACCCACGTGAGAGAATGATGTAACTCAATAAGTGTCCTGGATCTTCAAAAGATATGATGAAACTCTGCATGCATGCAAGACTTCAAAAGAGTTAAAGGTGATGAAGTGAAAACCATTTGTATTAAGTTATCAGGTGACTGCAGGCTACCTTGACAGAGTAACGTTGATGAAATTGGTGACTGGGAAGAAACAGGCATAGACCCATGAAGATCTAGAGGTTATGGGTCTAAAAAGAGACTGAGGACAGGAAGCCTTGGAAATATCCAGCCGCTTGAAAGGGCTTCCTTTAATATGACTTTAAAGCTTTGGTGGTATTTGGCAGGGCCAGAGTGTGGGACATTGGGAAGGAGAGGTTGGGGTTGCAACACCATGCAGTAAACTTTTATTTTGGTTCTTCAGTGTGACTGTCAGTACAATAATAACCATATAACAATTACAGCATGGAAACAGGCCGTCTCGGCCATTCTAGTCCGTGCTGAACGCTTACTCTCACCTAGTCCCACCTACCTGCACTCAACCCATAAACACCCATTCCTTTCCTGTCCATATACCTATGCAATTTTTTTTAATCTACTCTGATTTGCCTCAAAATAGCAAGCAGCTCCTCTTCAATCTGTATAGTTTCCATGAACTCACTACTTGTTTGACTTAATTCCATTGACTCCATGCCAGTTTCTTTAGTAAATACTGACACAAAAAAACATTTAAGATCTCCCCCATTTCTTTTGGTTTCATACACAGCCGACCACTCTGATCTTCAAGAGGACCAATTTCATCCTTTACTATCCTTTTGCTCTTAACATACCTGTAGAAGCTCTTTGGAATGGGCCTTGAATTGCTGGTTATATCTTGATCCTAGTACACGGCTAAATGGGCTGTGAGAACAGGCAGGATTTTGTCATATTGATCTGGGATTGGAGCAGCAAATGGTCCCCATCAATTCTGCATGGTCTTCTGTAAAGGGTGATGGTTTTGGATTTTTACACTTTGGTACTGATACCAGTCACTGAGCTGTGACTGCCAGATTAGCATGGTGGAATGTAAAGTCTCGGTCCGACTCTACAATCATGTCCTCCAAACCGTTGCACCCAGCTGTCGCCCTACAAACTCTTATTTCCTCAGTTATGGCTGAATAAAGAATATTATAAAAACAAAGTTAGAGGTACGGGTATGGACTGAAATGTGCATAAATACATACCAGCCTGTATTTCCAATGTAAACAGGATCATAAGATGTGGTTTGTATAGTGGAACGAGTAAGGGAATCAATAGAGAAGGGTCGGGAGCCTGACAAGAATTGATCTGATTAACTGCCTAAGGGAAGACGCTTTAAAACGTGTTGCTGATTATGTCTAACAGTGACCATATGGTCATCGAATTTTCCTGTATTTGGCTATTTCCTATTTAAGGTCCATTATAATTGTACTGAGCCTCTTTGTTCTCCAAGTTACCTTGCTCCCTCTTTTTTATTGCAGGAGTACAGACATCTGTTTTGATCAAAAGGAGCACGAGCAAATGCACTGAAGCTAAACCTTTGAATTCCCACCTTTGGTTTTGAAGCCTTCCCTGGTTTCACCCTTTGCTGTAGCATGCGCTGAGTTTTATCTGTCCCATTCCCTGGCACGTTCCTTTGATTTTGTACAGCTGGTGGGTACGGAGAGTAATTTTCTAAAAGTCCCCTTCTATTCTGGTCCGGAGTGTTCTGCTCTGTGCCTGCCTAGGGAAGGAACATGCGGGGTCACACGCCTCAGGAACTTTAGTCAACAGCTACTCTGCTAGATCAGGATCTTGTCTGATAACTGTAACAGCATCAGGGTTTTTAAAAATCATCTATTTGATCTGGGAGAGCAGCTCTGTAGAACGCTTCGGAATTGCTTGGTGTTCTAGTAAATTATTAGCAGACAAATGCCGTCACTGAGTGCTCAGTCTGGCTGGAGAAAGCCCAGTGCATGATTAATTCTCTCCAGCGGGGCAGGCTGTCAGCTGAGCCAGTTCTGGATGCCAAAGGAGAAAGGAGCCAGTTCAGTCAGGGCCGCTGCAGACAGTGCTTCAGTGAACTTTCTTCGCTTGACGTCCTTTTCAATTTTGTTTCTTCAGAAGATGGACTGGGGCGTTCACCACGATGTGATCGTAGTGATAGGTGGTCATCCAAGGCAGTCCCTTGGGATTTGAAGCTGACTTGCTTCCACTTAATTCTGTAGGTTCTGAGGTGATTAATGAGGCCGATGTGGACACGAGGCAAACTCCCTTGTAGACAGGGCCGGTGGCTAAATTTTCTTGACAGTGGAAAGCTCTGCCTTTGCTAGAAACATGTGAGAACTGAAAATGCTCAGCAGATTAGGTGCACCTGTTGGAAAAGATCACAGATCATTGGTGCCGGAATAGGCCCATGATGTCTGCACTGAACACAATGCCAGAATCTCTCCTGTCTCTCCATATTTACGTCCCCATTGAAAGCCACTGTCATACCTTCCTCCACCACTTCCCCGGCAGCCTGTTCAAGGCAGGTACAGCCCCTGTGGGGGTGGGGAGGAAGCAAGCTTGCCCTGTACACTACCTATAAACATTCATCCTCTCACCTTAAATGCGTGCCCTCTAGTATTAGACATTTCTACCTGGAACAAAGATTCTGCCTTCCTCTCCACGCCTCTCAGAATGTTGAGAACTTCTATACGTTTCCCCTCAGCCTCTTGCGCTCTGGAGAAAGTGCTCGTTCATCAACCTCCCCTTGTCGCCCATCCCCTCTCATCCAAGCATCCAGATAAATCTCTTCTGCACCGCTTCCAAAGGCTCCACGTCCCCCCTTTAAAGGGTCAAGCAGAACTGCCCGCAGCACTGCAGCCGACCCGAAGTCCTACGCAGTTGCATTAACTGATCTACTTGTCTTGCCACCTGAATTAACATTTTAGGTCAAAGAGCCTTGTGACAATCCTGGAAGAGAAGGGGCAGTGACTTATGGAAGTGACTCCTCTAGTTCTGTGGAAGAATGTTTGAGCTGACCCACAGATTGTTTCTTTTCTCCAGTACGTCCTGGTTTTTTATTATTATGGTGGAATATTAAGTCACTCACATGAGAGAATGATGTAGCTCAACCTGTGAATATTTGACTTGAATCTAAAACACATTGAGACATAGAGCCAGCGTTTTCCCTGAAGGCAAACTCTCCCAGGTCCTGGACCCTTCAGTGAAGTGAAGCAATGAGCAGCGAGTTACTGGGCGGCTGTCTTGACGGAGCACAGATGGTGACATTGATGAATTTTGTGGCTTGAGGACAAATGGGCAGTAACCACCTACAGCATGGTTCCATGGAGATTCAGAGATTGCAAATCTAAACAGGGACTCGGGGCAGGTAGCTGTACACACGTCCAGCATGAAACAGCACCCTCTTGTATGACTTTTGTTGCTATTGGCAGTGACAAGTCTGGAACAATAGCAGGGAGAGGTTGTGGTTGTATTGCAGTGTGGTTAGCTTTATATTGGTTCCTCAGTGTGGTTGTCACTATGGTGGTGGGCTTTGAACTGCTGATTGTATCTTGATCTCAGTAAGCAGTCTGCTGGGCAGTGTGATTGGAGACTGCAGCAACAAATAGTCCCCTCCCTGCCTTGGCCCTTCGTCCCGTACCCCCTCCACCTCACCCTCTGCCCAGTCCTGCCTCTGTGCCCAACTCTGTGATTGGGTCTTTCTCTCTTTCTCTCTCCCTCTCCTGCCTGTCTATCTCTAGCATAACTACAGATATTTACACACTTGACTGACTTTATCTGTGCCTGTTTTCTCCTCATTCCATCTGATGCCCAGCAAGTTTTTATTCACCAGTTGCTGTGGAACAGAATGAATTTTGCTCAAATATTCCTTCTGCATTGTCTTTTATAAATCCCTCTTGACATATCAGCATGATTGAACACATTCATTACTGCCCTTGCACAGCGAACTGATCTCACACAAGAACATTTTATGGACAATTTGAGTTGGTTCCCGGCTGTTTCACTGACCATCACATCTCACTATAAGGAGCTGGCATTTTGAGATGTGTCTTTTTAGGCCCTCGATCCTCTGCGTTTCTCCTGTACGAGCGTTTTGTCCACCCCACCTTCTCCTCACTCGTCTTTACCAATTAATTCCTAAACTAATAAATCTTGCCCCAGCTCTTGCCCTTCCCCGCGCTCTCTTGCCTTTTTATTCATTTCTTGCTCTTAATTCAATGCTTTGAACTCTTTGGCAGAAACTTTGGCCAGCTCTCCCCCTCTGAGTTTTTGTTTCTGTGTCGGCCAGCTTCAGTTCAAAAGGCAATTTTCTGTTTTCTCAAGGAAGATTTATGCGAATGCTGTCTGGGCTTGTGGGCCTGAGTTTATTGGGACAGGTTGGGAAGACTGAGAATTCATCACTTGCAATGTTGGTGACTGAGGAGTGATCCTCGAGCTGCAGATGAAATAATGAGGGGACATCGATAGTGTGGATGCACAAGGCCATTTTCCCCAGTGAAAGCCAACCAAGCACTGGACAGTTGGGTATAATGTAAGAGAGGAAAGGTTGAAGAGATCTGGGGACAACAACTTCACACGGGGTGAAGTACATGTGTAGAGCAAATTTCAGAGGAAACGGTTGAGGTTAGGTCCAATAACACTTCAAAAAGCACGGACAGGAATATGGGCCAAACATGGACAGGTGGGGCTGGCTTAAATAGGCCTCTAGATCAGCATGGACTTGTTTTTCATGCTGTGTCTCTGAACTGGTCTCTTGCTAGAGTGGGAGGGCAACAAGTCCCAGTTTCCTGTTTCTGTGACTGACCCACGTCCTCTGAGTTTTGTTAGATCAGGGACTAAATTGTCATGTTTTCTTATAGTTTAACTTTCTTTATGCTTGCTGATAAGTTTGTACAATCCCCTGTTTGTCTGTAAATGCTCAGTGGATTTTTGGTAATCTGATTTTGTATTTTTTTTGTGGTTTCTTTGTGTCACACCATAAATCAAACTGTCTCATAGGTGTTTCTTATCAAGGCATTTCCTCATCAGTCTAGTTTTCAGTAGAAGACCACCAAAATCCTTTTGTTCTCTGACTTTGTCCTCTTCCTTCGGTTTTTACTTACAATGCAATGAAGTGGTTGCTGTTGTTTCTCTAATATGATGACCTAGTAGAAGGGTGTAACCACATGATTTATGCCCCATTCTTGACTTCTGGACAATATTACCTGCAGATTCAACACCTTGAAAGCCACTGACCATAAACTGTCAGTGCCGAGTGAGTTGTTTTGTTGGCATCTAACCCTGTTTAACATTGCAATCTGAACTGCCGTACTGCAGCACAAAGCACACACGCGGTTCCTCTACCTCTCGTGAAGGTGGATGGCTCAGAGACTACAGAGAGAAAATTGCCTGGGAAACTGAGGTAATTCATAATTTACGGTGCACTTCTTTGCGCTAAATGGCGGATGACATATTAACTTTTGTTCTTGGGCTCGGGGCTGCTCAGCTGGTAGCTGAGGAAGAGAGGGAGTCAGAATCTGAAAAGAAGTTTATCCTGTGCTGAGTCGAAATGTCTGATCACAGGAGGGCTGCCTAAGCTGCCTTCTAAGGCTTTGAAAATCCTAATGTTGGATGTGTGGAATGTGCAAGCTATTCCTTTAAAGTCCATGAATGACTCCATCCGTCACGGGATCTTAGTAGCAAGAAGTGACTTGTTGCCTGCTCTTTCATCTGGGTGGGAGACCATTCTTTGTTGGCCCCCTCTTTGACAAGTGATAAATCAGCCTCCAAATGTGTAGCCCAGGTTACATGCTGTGTGCTTGACCTTTTCAATTCCTTTGTTTGGCATGTTCATGTACCAGGGCCGCAGGATATTGCAGAAAGTAGTGAACACAGCCCAGTCTATCACAGAAAACAGCCTCCTCTCCACTGCCTGTTTGTGCTTTCCTCTGCCTCGGCAAGATGGGTAAAAACCACTTCTACCCTAGCCATTCTCTCTTTCCCCCCCTCTCATCAGGCAGGAGATATAAAAACTTGTGAAGACTCGAGGGTAGTTTCTATCCCACTGATAATGACTCTTGACCAGTCCTTCCATACAATAAGGATGAACTGTTGATCTCGATCTATCACATGCCAGTCTTTGCATTTTTACTGCACTGCACATTGTCTCCAAACATAACACCCCGTTCAGTGGCTACTTCAGTAGGTGCACCTGTACATAATAAAGAGGCCACTGAGTGTATGTTTATGTTCAGAGATGTTCTTTCGCATACTGTCACCTTCCTGTCAGTTTGAACCAGTCTGGCTATTCTCCCCTCGACCTCTCTCATTACAAGGCATTTTTACCCACAGAACCGTCACTCACTGGATTTTTTTTTGTTTCTCACACTGTAACTTGAGAGACTCCCGTTTCTGAAAATCCCGAGGAATCAGCAGATTCCGAGATACTCAAACCATCCCCTCTGGCACCAACAACCATTCCACAGCCAAAGTCACTTAGATCACATTTCTTCCCCGTTCTGATGTTTGGTCTGAGCAGCAACTGAACCTTTTGGGCCATGTCGGCATGCTCTGATGCATTGAGTTGTTGCCACGTGATTGGCTGATTAGATTATTTGCTTTAACAAGGAGGTGTACATAATAAAGTGGCCACAGTGTATATTCTGCAATCATAGAAACATTGAAAACCTACAGCACAATACAGGCTTTTCGGCCCACAAAGTTGTGCCAAGCGTGTCTCAACCTTAGAAATTACCTAGGGTTGCCCATAGCCCTCTCTTTTTCTAAGCTCCATGTACTTATCCAAAAGTCTCTTAAAAGACCCGATCGTATCCGCCTCCACCGCTGTTGCCGGCAGCCTGTTCCACGCATTCACCACTCTCTGTGTGGAAAAAAAACTTACCCTTGATAAACCTGTGTCCTCTTCTGGCAACCATTTCAGCCCTGGGAAACAGCCTCTGACAATCCACTCGATCAATGCCTCTCATTCTTTGGCTGTTTTCCTCTTAATACCACCTTGGTGTACTTGTGTTTGAAGTGATTTGTCTGGATGGTGTGTAAAACAAAAGCTTTCACTGTATTTTGGTACCATATCGAGCAGCTTATGCTCACATGCAGTTTGATCAGTCCAGCCTGACTGTACCCAACCTCTGCCCCGATTAGTAATTTAAATCACTGGATTAATTAGATGTAAGATGTCTTATTAGCAACACAGGTTCTTGTTGTTAATGGCTGAGCAACTGATCTAATGAAAACAGACAGCTTAAAACAGGCATGATTTTAAAAACTGCTACATGCCCGCCTCCTGGATCAGCACATGTACCTAGTCAGCGTCCAAGGAGAGGAGAGATCAGCTATCCTCTTCACACAGGTTGTAACAAATGTACATTAAAGTTCAAAGTAAGTTTATTATCTAAGTATATATATGTCCTGAGATTCATTCACAGGAAAATAAAGAAACAAAATAGCTTATGAACAACTGTACATAACAAAGGCGGACAAACAACCAATGTGCAAAAGAAGACAAACTGTGCAAATAAATAAATAATGAGAACATGATTTGTCTAAGTTTAGGTTCTGAAGCCAATTCAGTGTTGAGGTAAGAATGATCAGAATTTCATTAGAATTGAGTGTTAAGCAACATTGTTTCCTTGGGAAAATGAAACAAGACAGTTTAACAGCCTTTGGAAGTAGACAGTGGGAGATAGCTAGGCATTTGAACTTACCCACGAATATGAGGAAGGTTTTTGTAACCTGAGATGTTGCCTGAAATAGTCAATAAATTTTGACCTGCAAAAACCTGCAAACGATTTGTAATCTAGCTTTCCTTATACTGGCGGGGAGTTCACACTTTGCTCATTGATTAGTAGATGCTGTCACCACCATTTGGGAATGATTAACGGGCTTCTACGCTTAAAAAATCCTTTAGTATGAGTGTCCATTGAGTAAAATGACCACCACACCTAGCCTCAATACATTGCAATGTGTACACATCCATTGCTTATGTACTGAGCAGTTTTCTTGGTTTGTCTCCCGTCCCATCATCACATCTGGAGATCTCTCCACTGCCTCCAACCACTGGACAAATGTGGTAGTGTTGTCTAACTCACAGAGCAGATGGCAACTTGCGGACATGTCCTCTTACTTACCCCTCGACTCAGGACCCCAGTGACCGAGGTTGTTGCTTCTCATGCCGTCGGAGGCCAAATCACATCTGGAGATCTCTCCTCCACAAACTCCTGCCTGTCCAAGTGAAGGGTCTCAAGTGAATCAGCTTTATCTACTATCACTTAGATATGTTGAGAATTCTGGGGGGTTTTTGGCAGTGAAAGACAAAAGAATTACTGTAAAAAATTAAATTAATGCAAAAAGGGGATCCTGAGGTGGTACTCATTGGTGTATGGACCATTGGTGATCTGCTGGCAGAGGAAAAGAAGCATTGTTGAGTGTGCATCTTCAGGATCCCGAACCTCTTCTTTGATTGTGATGAGAAATGGTGTTTTCCAGATGATGAGGACCCTTATTGATGCCTCTTGAGGCACCAATGTTTGAAGATGTCTTTGGCGTGGAGGGTTGTGTCGTAATGGAGCTGGTGGAGTCTGCAACCATTTGCAGCCCTCTTTCAATCCTGTGCAAACCTCGACTGTCCATTTCCCTCCATGCTGAGTTCTTCCAGCTTTCAGGACATAGCTGTTTAGTTCCCTTCTCAGTGCTACGCCTCACTGTGGTGTATTCTCTGGGGTTCAGCCGGTCTGATCTCAATCAGCAACTAAGCATAGCATGTAAGCGGGTCAAGTTACAAGAACACACAGCGATGTTGGGAAAGGAATTTTATGTCTAAAACAAAAAAATTCCATCGTTAAGTCCCTGTTCCGGCATGCCTGTACAAAGCACGGCACTGTTTTGTTCATGCTTGCTCGTGCCCAGCACTGAAGGTCACAGAGGCTGCTCTGGGTGTCAGGGAGACCAAAACTAAGTGGAGGAATTTTCATGCCGGAACTGGGCCACGGCACAGTGCTGGATAGTGGAAAGTTGTAACTCCCTCTCCTTTCTGCCTCCCACTTGATTTGGCCAGGCATAGAAACAGAATTAGCTTTATTATCACCGTCGTATGTCCTGACATTTGTTACTTTTGTGGCAGAAGTACAATGCAAGATATAAAAACTGTGTTACAATAAATAGTGCAGAAGAGGAACAGCAAGGTCATTTTCATTGGTTCATGGACCGTTCCAGAATCTGATGGCAGAGGGGAGGAAGCCATTCCCAAAACATTGAGTGTGCCTCTTCGGATCGTGTACCTCATCGCTAATGGAAATGTTGAGAGGAGGACATGTCCTGGATGGTGAGGGCTCTTAATGATGAAACATTGCATCTTGAAGATGTTCTTGATGGTGGGAGGGTTCTGCCTTGATGCAGGTGGCTGAGCCGATGAACCCTCTGCAGCTTCTTTCAGTCTTGTGCGATGGAGCCTCGTTAACGGTGATGCAGCCAGTCAGAATACTCTGCGGTACATTTGTAGAAATTTACTCTTACAAAATTAAATGGAGCAGAAGAGGCAGTGTTTACAGGTTCGTGGACTCTTCAGTGGTCTGATGGCAGAGGGAAAGAAACTGTTCCTGAAACATTGTGCATCTCGGGCTCTTGTACTTCCTCCACGATGGCACAATGAGAGCAGGTGTGCTGGTGCATCTGAAGTTTGGCAGTTGCTTATGGTATGAACAGCAATCGGAAGGCAATTGTACAGGCACAGATGAAACTGCACCTTGAATATTGTACATAGAGGAAGGTCAGCAAATGTCACTCGACAAAGATTCTTATTTCTGGAATGTGTAGGCCTCCATTAGTCTCGATAGACCATGGATTTGCACCTTGGAAAGTTTCCAGGGTGCAAGCCTGGGCAAGGTTTTTTTTAAATGGAAGACTGGCAGTTGCCCAAGCTGCAAGTCTCCCCTCTCCACGCCACCGATGTTGTCCAAGGGTCCACGTTAGGACTCATATTGGTGTTGTCGCAGAGCAATGTGTGGTTAAGTGCCTTGCTCAAGGACACACACAGCCTCAGCCAAGGCTCGAACTAGCGACCTTCAGATCACTAGATGAACATCTTGGCCACGCGCCAACAAGCGAATGACAGGATGGAAGTAATAAGAGAAATGGAGGTAGCTAGGCCTTTTCACGAAAGTGAGGAAGAATGAAAGGGGATATGATAGAAACCTACAAAGTTCTGACAGGACTGGGCAGATTTGACACAGGAAGGATGTTTCCTGAGCAGTGCAGGACAGGGAGGCACAGTCAAAGTGAAAGACTTGATCTTCAGGCAAGATGATGGCGCATTCAGTCACGGCAGCCTCTCTGGGTCCAAACAAAGGTGTAATTATTCTTTTTTTGATCATTGCCTGGCATTGCTGGATGTTAAGAACATCAAGTACTGTAGGCCCACCCAGCCAGCGAGTTCTCGATAGCAGTGGAGCGGGACTTGTTGCTTGCTATAGCTGGAAGGCATCAGAGGCGGTGCAAGTAATTATCTTGGGTGTTTTCTTGTGAACGCAAGACCCTGTTGGATATTGATAATGGAGAATTTTGCAGGTTAGATTCATCGGTGAGACTGACGGTAGATGGCTGCGTCGCCTCAGTTGTCATGTGGACTGGGCCCTCATGCCGCGGGGTCACCTGTTGCACCCACGCAGGGGAGGAGGTGGTGGGGTGCAGCTGGGTTGGGAGTTGGATCCTCCCGTTGATACTGCTATCCAGTGATCGCTCTGTGGAGGACTAGCTGGGTTGCATTTGTCTACAGCTGCCTGAAAAAGAGCTGCGTGCTTGATCTTACAGAAACGTGGCTCTGGGTCAACATCCCATGGACTACAAGTCTACAGGCCTTGACAATCCAGGGACTTGGGCTACATCATTATTATTTTTTGTGTGACTGAATGTTTCATTGCTATTACAGTTGTATGTTACTTGTGCTGTGTTTGACTGTTGGTACTATGCTTTTCACCTGGGCCTGGAGGGGCACTGTTTTGTTTGGCTGTATTCCTGTGTATGGTTAAATGAAGAATTTGATGAGGAAAAACTTATTTATCATGATTAGAACATCGAACATCGAACTCTACAGCACAGTACGGTCCCTTTAGCCCATGTTGTCGTGCTGACCTTTCAATCTAACCCCTCCCTCCTACACAGCCCTCCATTTTTCTACCATCCATCTGGCTATCGTAAGAGTTTCTTAAATGGTCCTAATGTATCTATGTCTACCACCACCCCACAGGACATTCCACACACCCAGCATTCTCTGTGTAAATACAAATGTACCTCTGATGTTTCTCCCCCCCACCCCCCCATATTTTCCTCTAATTACCTTAAAATTAAAATTATGCTCCTTGGTGTTAGCTATTTCCACCCTGGGGAAAAAGGTCTTGCTATCTTCAAAATCTATAACTCTCACAAATGAGCAAAAATCTACAGATGCTAGAAATCCGAGCAACACACACAAAATGCTGGAGGAACTCAGCAGGCTGGGCAGCATCTATGGAAAAGCGTACAGTCAACGTTTCAGGCCGAGGCCCTTCAGCAGGATTGGAGAAAAAAACTGTGTCAGAATAAGGTCTTATCATCTTGTACACCTCTATCAAGCTGCCTCTCATCTTCCTTCGTTCCAACGAGATGTAGCTTGCTCAAACTATCCTTATAAGACATGTCCCCTAATCCAGGCAGCACCCTGGTAAATCTCTGCACCTTCTCTAAAACTCCCACGTCTTTCCTACAATGAGGTGGCCAGAACTGAACAAAGGTGTGGTCTAACCAGGATTTTATGATTGTGGCGCAGTTGTGGGATTCTCCCAACTGTGAAATCTGCTGAAGCAGAATGATTGCATTTGTTCAAGGAGGAGTTAGATGCTTTTCCTGGGTGGGGGATTAAGGGAAAAGGAGAATGGTACATATGAGGCACTGAACTTGGATGATCAACCATAACCATTTTGAATGTCAGGATGTGCTCAAAGGGTTGAATGGCCCACTCTTCCTGCTTGCCAGCATGACGGGTATCTCAGAGATGACCTTTCACATCCTAGCTGATCCCCAGACAAATGGGATTCCCGATGACAAATCTACACAGTGCAGAGTCTGCTCAATAACTTAGCATCCATAAGTCTTTGGTGCAGGCAACTTAGAAAACTTACAGACGGCCCCAAAGAAAATGATTGTTATTCCACTTTTAACTTTTAAATTAAAAAAAAGATAATGTGTCCCTCCTCCCACCCCCACGCACAATTCTGGACCTTCCAGATTTTGTTTACTGCTGTGCCAAGTTTCCTAATCCTGTGTTAGTTACCATTCATTTTTCCTAAACTTCAGAGACTACAGTCCCTAATCTTCTGATCAGTACAGGAAGCCTTGTTCTCTGAGTAAGGCATTTACATTTGTTCTTGGGCGAGAGTGAACAAAGCTATCTGTGACAGCAGTATAAAAAATGAGGGACCAGGATTAAAAAGGGTTGGGTGGGGAAGAGTTTTGGAGATTTGTGAATGTAAGCTCCTTTTACAGAGTGTTTAATATCTGGAGCATGTTTCCAGTGGGACTGGTGAAGTACAACTACTCCATATAATAGGCATTTCAACCTATTTAAATGGGAAAGGCATAGAATATACTCCGAATATAAGCAAATGGAATTCATTTAGGAAGAGGCTGGCATGCATGTGGTAGGCCGAAAGAACTGTGTTTGTGTTATAAATCTGTTGTAAAAGCCTTGTATAATGGCAGCAATATCTGAAGGGTAAAGTGTGGCTTTAACATGCCTTTTTCACAAAAATTCTCAATCTACATCAGTGATTTGGTTGCAGTCCATAAGAATATAATACACAGGAGTGGAATTTGTTCTCTCGGCCCATCGAGCCTGCTCTGCCAATCAATTATGACATATTATCCCTCTCAACCATATTATTCTGCCTTCTCCCTGTAAATTTTAACACCCTTACTAATCAACCTTGTCTTTAAATATACCCATTACTTGGCCTCCACTGCTGTCTCTGGCAATGAATTCCACCGGTTCACCACCCAGTAGCTAAAGAAATTCCTCCTCGTGTCCATTCTAAATGGATGTCCTTCTATTCTGAGTCAGTGGCCCCTGGTTCTAGACTCCCCCACCATGGTGAATGATCTGGCCAAGTCCACTCCAGATAGGCCTGTTAACATTTGATAGGTTTCAATGAGATCCCTATATTCTTCTAAACTCCAGTGAGTACAGGCCCAGAGCCATCAAGTGCCTCTTGTACGTTAACCCTTTCAGTCTTGATTAATCTCATCAAGTTGAACTTCCAAAAATAGGATTGGTGATACACTGAGTGTCCCTCTTGTTTCAATGTTTTCCAGTTTAGTATAAGATCTCGAGGCATGAACCATGCAGTACTTAGTAAAGAAACGCATCTTGCCGTGTTCCTGTCACTCTCCATCGCCTGCTCACATTCTGGTATGTTACCATAGTGTCCTTCACCCACCTTGTACAAATGCTTCCTGTCAGGCTCGCAATGCTCTACTTATCACATACTTTCAGTTTCCTTCAAATCTTACAACCTTCAGCCAGAGACATCTTTTATTTTTAGAAGTCTGTGCAATCTTTCCAAAAGAATAATAATAAGCATCATTTTTCAAACTGAACAATAATGGCATCACAAGTAAGTGAATATCTTTCTTTTGTACAGGTAATTTAAAATTATGTGGTGCACTTTTGTAAATAAAGCATTGAATGGCTCTTCATAGGAACATTATGCACAAAATTTGCCACTTAGTCAGTTAAGAGGGGTGACTGAAAGCTGAGTAATAGAGTGAAGCGTCCACTTAGCTGAAAGCAATGCTATTTGCATGGAGCAGTGGGGTGTTGGGAATGGTCTGACGTACTGTAGATTGACTTGAGTGTTGTACTCTGGGCAAAAAAAAGTCCAGAGCTTAAAGAATTGGAGCTTCACATTTAGGACACTAGTAATCTAGCTATTTGTAGCTCCTACCTGTGTGTCTCGCTCCTCTGGTCACTTTACC
This sequence comes from Hypanus sabinus, assembly GCF_030144855.1. NCBI lineage: Eukaryota > Metazoa > Chordata > Chondrichthyes > Myliobatiformes > Dasyatidae > Hypanus > Hypanus sabinus. The sequence goes on from NC_082713.1 coordinate 126,149,577, forward strand.
CTTGTCCTTGCATAGATTTCCAGTGTTTCAGCCCCCTATTCAGACACATCCCTTTTAAATGTTCCTTTCCATTTAATCATCCTCCTAATGCAATTTTCTATTCCAACCTCTATCTGCAAGTGACTAAATCTGTACCTGCAGAAAAAGTAAATGAGGAGTCTGATAATCTAAGAGACCAATGTCTTCTGAGTGCTTTTCCCAATATATCATTATATTCTTGTGGTCTTCAGTCATGTATTTTGCAGAGGAGGTGCCTTCTGTCTTGTACTCAGTGTGAGAGAGACAACTATCTCATTAGAAAAATTGTTGTGGTCTCTTCTTCGATAGTCCTTTAGTATCATAGACATCACACCTACACTTCCTTGAATTCCAAACTGACTAGTGCCATTGTGGGAATCCCTTCTCCGTCTTGTCAGCAAATGGACTTTATTTCATCAAGTACTGAGGCACTGTGACTTTGACATAGTTCTTTGCTAATGGTCGCATTATATATAAAAAAAAATGCGTGAGAGTTAGTTGGGAGGTGGATGATATATTCACTAACTCTCCATAAACCTAAATTATAATCCGTCAGCGATCTGGGTTCACGCAAGCTTGTGTTGAGGAGCAACCCCTAAACCAAGGACACACCCTCTACGAATGAGGCAGCATTCTCTGAGGCTGTGTCTTTTACAAACATGAGGTACACAAGCCTTAATGACTGTTGAATCACATGATGTTGCAATTCTGACTGCCATTCCTGTGTGGAGTTTGCATGCAGGCTTACATTCAGAATTAGTTATTACAAGTTGTCCCCTGTGTAAACCAGTGGTAGAATAATTAGGGGGAAGTTGATAGACAAATCATTGTGTGCAGAATACAGGCAAATATGTAGGTTAATGGGATTGACAGGATTGCTCTTAGAATCAGTGGAAATTTGATAGTCTGAATGGTGGCCTCTTGCATGGAAACATGAAGACACTGCCTGACTGAGAGATCAATCTATCAGGAATGGAGGCTATCATTGTGCAATGGACTTGTCAGCTTTAGTTCGATCCTCCGTGCAAGTGCCCCTGACTCTGTTCTGCAAACTACCAGCCTCAGGGAAGAGGAAGATGTGTCGTAATTCAAATTCAGTTCATTGTCATTTAGAAACAACAAATGCAATGCATTTTAAAAATGAGACAACGTTCCTCCAGAATGATATCACAAAAGCACATGACAAAACAGACTACACCAGAAAATCCACATAACGTTTGGCAATCCCCAATCCAGAGAAGACAACAGTGGCAAAAACTCACAAAGCAAAATGGCAGGCTTACCTCTAGGACTTAAAAATTCATGATATTTGTACGTCATTAATATTTAGTTGGTGTTGGCAAGTTATTTATTTTAAGCCTTTGCACTGAAACTGCTTTATTGAAAATCGGAAAGACTATGGTGTGTGCGTGTGTGTGTGTGTGTGTGTGTGTGTGTGAGAGTTGGGGTGGGGGGGGGGCTTCATTTCCACTAATGGTGTTGACTAATAATCTCTTAATCAATTCCAGGTTTTATTATGTCAGTCAGAATCTCTTAGCAGGTATTGATTGAGTTCTGATAGCACTTTACTGTAGCAATAAATCAAAAGCTTATCTGCCAGGGGCTGCAGCAAGGGAAGGTGACCCACACATCAAAATCATTCAGAGCAACTGGCACGGAGCAAGCTCAATGATTTGAATGGAATTTGTATTAAAGAATGACCTTTCAACCTTCAGTGGCTGTAATAATAAATAATATGTGGAGTGAAGAGCTCGAAAGTGTTACGGATTGTCTAATCTGATCGAAGAACTGCTGGTGGTGCTCACGGAGCCTGAACTTCCAAGCTCCCGAGAATCAGGATTAGAATCAGGTTTAATATCGCTGACTGTGTTGTGAAATTTGTTGTTTTGCAGTAGCAGTATATTGCAATATGTAATAAAAGCTATAATTACTGTAATTGGCCTCACTAATTATATAAGTAAAATTAGATAACTGGTGCAAAAAGAGGGGGAGGGGGAAGAAAATACTGAGGTATTGTTCATGGGTTTGTTGACCATTGAAAATCTGATGGGGGGGAGGGGGGAAGAAGCTGTTCATGAAACACTGAGTGTGTGGCTTCAGGCTCCTGTACCACCCCCTTGATCATGTCCTGGGTGATGGGAGGTCCTTAATGATGGATGCAGCCTTTTTGAGGTATCACCTGTGGGATTCCTTTTGGTAAGGAGGGAAGAGGATTACTTTGTATACTTGCTCCTGAGGCTGGAAAAGACAGCTATCCATAGATCCTGGAAGCAGGTAGCTGGGGTTCTGCCTGGGGTGACTACTTGGCAATTTTCCAGGGACATGTCTGTGTCCAGCTAACAGTGGAGGGAGAACATGTGATGTCCGCAGGTGCCATGCAGGTGCTCTGGTACCACTGGGCAGTGCCGGGGATAAATGCCTTCCTTGACAAAGATGAGAACATTTTAATTTAATTTAGTTTGTGTTAGTAATTGTGGTTGTCAGCTATTGTCTTGAGTTTGTTGTATTTTGTTACATTGCAGAAGCTAATTTGAACTAAAGGTGTTTCTGTAAATATGAATAAATCTGCTCACTGATATTCTGGCTTGGTGTTTCCCACTGACCGCCCAAAATGTCCCCTGAAAGGTACTACAGAGGTATTAAAACAAAAACTCTCATCGTCTTAAAGTTTCTTTCCAGAGGCGGTCAACCTGATCAGCCTTCACCCACTCTGTCTATTATCCGATCTCTGCACTGTAAACACTTGTAACCACTTTTTGTGTTGCTGTTTTCATTGTAAAGACATGCTGGTATTTATACACATCATATTTCATATCTATAATTTGAACTCTAACTTCATTTTTATATCATTCTTTACAATTGTTGACTGTTTTATGCTGCATGTCACATCAGCACACCACAGCAAATTCCTAATATATGCAAATCTATATGGTGAATAAAATTAATCTCTTACACAGAATGTTCCCTTGCTTCCCTGGCTCTTCCCTTTGGCATGTTCAGTTGCTGTGGCAACGAGTAATGAATTGGGAGCAGTTTTCTGCTATTGTACTATTGCACCGATTGGACTTTGGATCTCTCATTCCTCAGGTTGGTGTTCAGGAGAACTGGTTTCAACTCTCGGAAGACTTGCAACAATACTGATGTTGTCCGTTCAAGTGTCTTCACCGAATGAAATAACTCATTGTTTTACAAGGCAGCCCTTTTTTCTATCACTGATCTTTTCAATAATAATTAAATCCATTTTCTAACCACACCTATTCCTTCAAAAATGCCTCACATACTATTTGCAGTCCCGTTTTTTTTTAAAAACATCAAGTAAACTTCATGGAGCTGGATGCTGTCTGTCATCACTGGGGCATCCAAAGTTCAGCAGTGCCAATAGGTGGGCCTGTGACTATTAGCAATCGTAACTGCTGCTGGCTGAGTGACTGTTGATTGGTGCCATGGCAGTTCTCAATATTGTAGGGGATGTCCATCAAGAACATCCATGAATGACTTGTGGTAACACACAAAATGCTGGAGGAACTCAGCAGGCCAGACAGCATCTGTGGAAAAGAGTACAGTCGATGTTTTGAGCCCTGACCCTTCATTAGGATTGGAGAAAGAGAGATGAGTCAGAAGGTGGAGGGAGGGGAGGAAGAAACACAAGGTCAGGTGAAACTGGGAGGGGGAGACGTGAAGTAAAGCTCTGAGAAATTGGGGAAAGAAATAGAGCTGGAGTTGTTACCCTCTACTAACACGATGAAACCCCACTTAGGTTGGAGGAGCAACACCTTGTATTCCGTCTGGGTAGCACTCTACACAGGGCGAGGGAGAGATTAAAATTTCTGTAAACACACCTGGCAGTTCTGGAGGAGTCAGGGTCAACCGATCTGCTGAACAATGGCTACTAGGTATTGAGCCCCAGAGCATGGTTTGGAAAGCAGCAGCACTTAACGGATTCAGTTTTGATCCTAGTCTTGTCCACTGCGATTCAGAGGTTGTTGATGTTCACGTAATGGACAAAGAACGCCCCCTTCTCTGTACCGGTCGGGCTTTCCCTTGCTAAGTACAAATGAACAGATGTGAAGATTGTAGTGCAGCAAGGTGAAAGGAAATATTTCTATCTCAGGCCCTGAGCCATTTATCTTTCAATTGATACTTTCCCAGGCTGCTGTGCTGAGCCTTATGGCTGATGGGAAACCATAAATCTCCGGGCTCTGCAGATAGATGAGAATTTGTAAAAAGAGAACAAATATGCCTCTTTCTGAAGAGAACTGAACGACAGCCATTTGTCATCGTTTGGCACTTAGGCTTAACATCTGTCTAGGGAGAAAGAAGATCGAAACAGCAGTATTGCTTTGTCTTTTTGCACACCTCTGTTCCCCAGTTGGATCTAGAGACAATATTGTCCAGAGGTTCTTCAGATGTAAAGAATGAGGCATAAATCTTGTTATTACAGCTGTTATAGGGGGTGTTTATAACAAAGAAATAACAGCAGTCACCTTGCTCTACTGTAAGTAAAAACCAGAGGGAAAAGACAAAGAAAAGGTGATCATCTGTATGGAAAACTAGCTCTAACTGGACAGATGAGGAAATTCCTTGATAAGAACAGTCCATGAAAGTTTAACTTGTGGTGTGACACAAAAAAAACTACAAAAATTACGGAACAATCTGTACTACATATTACTAAAAATCCACTGAACATTTACAAACTAGCAGGTGATTATAGAACTATACAAGCAAGCGTAAGAAGGGTAAACTACTGCGCCATTTGTGTTATCAACCAGCACTGCCAAAGAATGTGGTTGTCAGGCCTCCAGAGCTAACCGTCTGCTGACCCTAACCCGTACATCGCTGGAATGTGGGAAGAAACTAAAGCACCCTGAGGAAACTCGCGCCTCATGGGGAGAACTCCTCACAGGCTGCGGCTGGAATTGCACCGTGATTGCTGATTACCAGCACTGTAGAGCACTGTGCTGCCATCGTTTGACGAGGGCCATGCCCTTGCTGAAGCTGACTGACTCTACGGCTCTTTCTATCCTGTACATTGGAGGCTTCGTACCAGGCGGTGATGCAGTCAGTCTGCTCTCCACTGTACTTCTGCAGAAATTCACTTAGAATCATTAGAGTACAGAAAGGCACTAAATACTGTGGTAAAGTTATGGTTATTGACTTCTGGTCTAGAGATCAAGCCTATTGATGCAGGAATAAGGCTTAAATTCCAACATGGTGGTCGGGGAACTTCATTATTAATTGATTAAATTAGAAAGTCCATCACGAACCATATCAATGATGCTGCTGGACTGTTGTGAAGGCACAGCTGGTTCACTAATTGAATGTAGGAAATGAAATCATCATCCGCAGTGGATTTATTCTGTGTGTGACTCCAGACACAGCAATGTGGTTGACTGTTATGTGTCAGGTAACATCAATACAAGAAATTGGGGCCAGCTGGTGGGCACCATGGTTTCATTGGGAAGGGCCTGAATCCTTGCTGTGCTGCTCTCAGGTTATAAAAGACACAGACAGAGTTGACAGCCAGCACCTTTTTCACATTGCACCAATGGTAATGTGAGCAGATATCCATTTAAGGCAGGGGTTCCCAACCTGCGGTCCAAAGACCCCTTGCTTAATGGCATTGGTCCATGGCATTAAAAAAGAGTTGGGAAACTCTCTTTTGAGACAAGTGGAGAAAAGTTAAGGGGAGATGTCAGAGGTAGGTTTTTCTTACAGAGGGTGATAAGTGCCTGGAATCTGCTGCTGGGGGTGATGATCAAGGCAGGTATATTAGGGACATTTAAGAGACTCTTAGGTGGGCACAAGGATGAAAAACAGTGGAAGATGGGCTATGTGGGAGGGAAGGGCTAGGATGCCCTTGGAGTATGTTAGAAGTTTGGCTCTTTTGAGCTGAAGGTCCTATCCTATGCTGTACTGTTCTATCATCTATATTAAATGCCGTGTGAAATGGTTTAGCACATCAAAAGCAATTGAATTTAGTCAATAAATGCTGGACTTGACAAAATACATCTTTTGACTGAATAAACAATTAACTCCAATGATAGATTAATCTTCTGTGTTCAACACAAAAATAGCATTTGGAGAATAAAAGCACTTCAGTATATTAGTTCCTCAATAGTGAAATGTGTCGTAAGAGGCGACGCTGAAAACGGCAATTCAGACAGATTCTGTAGAAACAGTAACAGTTGACATTTTATGTTGGACGTCCTTCAGAAGGGCCAGCAAAATGCAGAAAGTTTGTTTCAAATTGCAGAGGGACTACTTGGATCAGAGGAACATCAATGACGGCTGAAGTTCTGATGTAAAAATTCAAAATGTTGGAAATACTCTACAGTCAGGCAGCATCTGTGGAAACAGAAAGAAAATTAACAACTTAAACCTGTGACCCTTTGTCAGAACTGAATTTCTACTTAATTCCACCATGGTGGTAGGGGAAATTAATGTCATTTTCCCTACTACCAAGTGTCAGTGACAACTGAAACATCTGATTGCGATGAGCATTGTTGTGCATGTGATAAAATGTTCCAGCTGTGTGAATCCAGATGGATGGGCTCCTATAGTTGAGTAATATGCATAAAGCACTAGAGGAATTCAGCAGAACATGAACAAAAAGTTGATGTTTTGGGCCCAAGACCCTTCTTTTGGACTGGAAAGGAAAGGGGAAGACCACCAGAATAAAAAGGTGGGGAGAGGGGAAGGAGAACTAGCAAGAAGGTGATAGGTGAAACCAGGTGGGTTGGGAAGGTAAAAGGCTGGAGAAGAAGGAATTTAAGGGAGGAGAGTGGACCATGGGAGAATGGAAAGGAGAGGCGCAATGAGGGAAAGAGATAAGAGGCCAGAGTGGGGAATAGAAAGAGTGAAGGGGGAAGGCCAGTCTTCTGATAGAGGAACAGCATCTCGTATTCCGTTTAGGTAGCCTCTCTCTGGACTCTCTGACGGTAGTGTCTGAAAAGAGGATGCTGTCCAAGTTGCATGCCATCTTGGACAATGACTCCCATCCACTCCATAATGTACTGGTTAGGCACAGGAGTACATTCAGCCAGAGACTCATTCCACTGAGATGTAACATTGAGCGTCATAGGAAGTCATTCCTGCCTGTGGCCATCAAACTTTACAACTCCCTCGGAGTGTCAGACACCCTGAGCCAATAGGCTGGTCCTGGACTTATTTCCACTTGGCATGATTAACTCATTATTATTTAATTATTCATGGTTTTATATTGCTATATTTCTACACTATTCTTGGTTGGTGCGGCTGAAACGAAACCCAATTTCCTTCGGGATCAATAAAGTATGTCTGTCTGTCTCTAATTTACTGGCATGAAGATAGATATTTCCATCCAGTAATTTTTTTCCCTCTCCCATTTCCCTCTTCTTCAGGACCCACTTTGGCCAGTTAGTCTTCTCCTCACTTGCCTATTACCTACCACTGGTAGCTCTCCTTGTTCCCTTTCTCCCATGGTCTACTCTCCTCTCCTATCAGATTCCTCCTTCTCCAGCCCTTTACCTTTCCTACCCACCTGGCTTTACCTACCACCTTCTAACTATCCTTCCTCCCCCCCCCACCTTTTTATTCTGGGGTTTACCCCCTTCCTTCCATTCCTGAGGAAGGGTCTCAGCTTGAAACATTGACTGTTTATTCATTTCCATAGATGCTACCTGACCTGCTGAGTTCCTCCAACATTTTGTGTGTGTTGCTCTGGATTTCCAGCATCTGTAGAATCTTTTGTTTTTCTATAGCTGAGGTCAACTGGTCAGATGTGGGGTGGAGGGGGTCAAAACCTCTGGGAACGTTTACAAATCGCCTTGGAAACCATTCTGAGGAGACAGTTGCAGCAAAAAGACAAGAGGTCTAAGCAATATTTGTTCTTGTTGCTTAGCAAGATGAAGACGATTGATTTGTTTGCTTGGTGCAGACCATGTTTTGCAGTCTCCAGCGGTAGAGGGCTCCTGATGTGTTATGATGGATGTCTTGCTCCAGTGTGTAAGGGGTTTACCCAGTCTCATAACACATAATTCAGGGGGAAGAAAATTGCACCAAGATACTTAAATGTCCTCTATTTTTGCAGTGTTAGGTGACGGTATTTTATTTTTTTCTGAAATGTTTCTTTTGTGTGTGTGTTGTCTGTGATCAGAGTCGGGTTAGAATCACTGATATATATCCAGTAAATTGTCGTTTGCAGCAACAGTTCAGTGCAATACATTAAAAACTGTTATAATTTGCAGTAAGAAATATATAAAGAGTTAATAGTGCAAAAAGAGCAGAATAGTGAGGTAGTGTTCATAGGTTCATGGACTACGGGAAATCTGATGGCGGAGGAGCAGAAGCTGTGACTGAAACGTTGAATGTGGGTCTTCAGGCTCTTGTACCTCCTCTCAGACAGTGATAATCAGAAGAGCAGTGTTCAGGTTATATTTACAAAAATACAGGAATTTATTTTTATCTATTTAGAGATACAGTGAGGTAACAGGCCCTTCCAGGGCAACGAGCCTGCACCACCAGATTTCACCCATGTGACCGATTAATCTGATGATGTGCAAGGAAACAGGATCGCATGGCGGAACGCCACAAAGCCACAGCGAGAATGTGTGAACTCCTTACAGACAGCGGCAGGAATTGAACCCAGGTCACTGGGGCTGTAATAATGTTACACAAATCGCTCTGCTTCTCAGCAAGGCAGCTAGCTGTCTGTGAGCTGGTTTTATGTTGATTTTAGCAAAGCCAGCTTATTTTGATTTGTGGGGGGTGGACAGTTCTGTGCATTAAAAATCTTTGCCCCACCGACATAGTTCGCGCTGAATCCATTATCTGAGCAGCGCAGACTGAACTGACACCTGTGATCTCAGACTGGTCAGTAGCCAGGGGCTGAGCTCTGTTTGTGGCCAGTGCATTTTACTACTGTATGTCCATTGCCTTGGAGAGGGGTCTTCCCAGGGAACAATTGGAAGGGTAAATCCTTCAGAAAGATTGGAGCATTAAGTGGCATCTTAGCACTTCAAACAACTCAACACACACAAAATGCTGGAGGAACTCAGCAGGTCAGGCAGCATCTACGGAAATGAGTAAACAGTCGACGTTTCAAGCCAGGACTCAAACAAATGCTGTTGTCAATTAGATCATGGTGGCTCTGCAGCTGGATACCAACGAAACATCTAAAGTTGACCTCCAGTCTGAACTCTGACTTGGTGGCTTTGTGTGGGGAAATGCTTGCAGACTGGCTGGCTCTGATTCTGACAATGCAACCGCTTGCTCGGGGGAGAGGCTCGCTCTTCTGTAGCTCACATAACACATACAACACTGCGTGAATTGTGAAATTCCATCTTGTTGATGCCGAAGTTTGGGATCCTTCTGGATTTCCTGCTTAATGCAAAATGTTCACAAACAAATTTCAACAGCTGCGTCTGTGTTTGTCACCCTAACATCCCCTGTTAATCATCGTAAATACTTCAATTAGACTAATCTCTCTTTGAGGCCAAACTAGCCTAGCTTGTGCTAACCAGTCCATCGTAGAATCAGAATTGGATCAGATTTACTACCACTGATATATGCATGAAATTTATTGCTTTGTGACGGTGGTGCAGTTCAAGACATAAAAATTTACTATAAGCTGCAAAAATAAATAGCGTGAAGGTGGAGCACTGAAGTAGTTTTCATGGGTTCAAACATCCAATGGCAGACGGAAGAAGCTGTTCTTAAAACATTGAGTGTGAGTCTTCAGGCTCCTGTATCCATATAGGTGGAGTTTGCTGCTAGTTTTGAGGAAGTAGAGGGGCTACAGGAGAAGTTAGATTAGGAGAATGGACAAAGAAGTGGGTCATGCACTTTGGTAGAGGAAATGAAAAGGTTGACTGTTTTCCAAATGGAGAGAAAATACAAAAAAACTACAGTGCAAAGGGTCTTGGGAGCCCTTGTACAGGATTCCCTAAAGGTTAATTTTGCATGCGAGTCTGTGGTGAGGAAGGCAAATGCAATGTTAGCATTCATTTCAAGAGGACTAGAATATAAAAGCAAGGTTGTAATGTTGACACTTTATAAAGCATTGGTGAGGCCACATTGGAGTATTGTGAGCAGTTTTGGGCTCCTTATCTTAGAAAGGATGTGCTGAAACTCTATTGGGGGTATTCTATAGGCCCCCTGGTAGCAACAGAGATACCAAGGAGCAGATTGGGAGGCAGATTTTGGAAAGGTGAAAAAATAACAGGGTTGTTATCATGGGTGACTTTAACTTCCCTAATATTGATTGGCACTTGATTAGTTCCAAGGGTTTAGATGGGGCAGAGTTTGTTAAGTGTGTCCAGGATGGATTCCTGTCACAGTATGTTGACAGGCTGACTAGGGGGAATGCCATACTAGATCTAGTATTAGATAACGAGCTGGGTCAGGTCACAGATCTGTCAGTGGGTGAGCATCTGGGGTACAGTGATCCCCGCTCCCTGACCTTTAGCATTATCATGGAAAAGGATAGAATCAGAGAGGACAGGAAAATTTTTAATTGGGGAAGGGCAAATTACGAGGCTATAAGGCTAGAATTTGCGGGTGTGAATTAGGATGATGTTTTTGCAGGGAAATGTACTATGGACACGTGGTCAATGTTTAAGGATCTCTTGCAGGATGTTAGGGATAAATTTGTCCTGGTGAGGAAGGTAAAGAGTGGTAGGATGAAGGAACCATGGGTGACAAGTGAAGTGGAAAATCTAGTCAGGTGGAAGAAGGCAGCATACATGAGGTTTAGGAAGCAAGGATCAGAGGGGTCTATTGAGGAATATAGGGTAGCAAGAAAGGAGCTTAAGAAAGGGCTGAGAAGAGCAAGAAGAGGGTATGAGAAGGGTGAGTAGGGTAAAGGAAAACCCCAAGGCATTCTTCAATTACGTGAAGAACAAATGGTTGACAGGAGTGAAGATAGGACTGATTAGAGATAAAGATGGAAAGATGTGCCTGGAGGTTGTGGAAGTGAGCGAGGTCCCCAATGCATGCTTCTCTTTGGTATTCACCACTGAGAGGGAACTTGATGACGGTGAGGACTATATGAGTGAGGTTGATGTTCTGGAGCATGTTAATATTAAGGGAGAGGAGGTGTGGGAGATGTTAAAATATATTAGGATGGATAAGTCCCCGGGGCCTGATGGAATATTCCCCAGGCTGCTCCACGAAGAGATTGCTGAGCATCTGGCTAGGATCTTTGTGTCCTCGTTGTCCACGGGAATGGTACCGGAGGATTAGAGGGAGGCGAATGTTGTTCCTTTGTTTAAAAAAGGTAGTAGGGATAATCCAGCTAATTATAGACCAGTGAGCCTTCCGTCGGTGGTGAGAGAGCTGTTGGAAAAGATTCTTAGAAATAGGATCTATGGGCATTTAGAGAATCATGGCCTGATCTGGGACAGCCAGCATGGCTTTGTGAAGGGCAGATCATGCCTAACAAGCCTGATCGAGTTCTTTGAGGAGGTGACCAGGCATATAGATGAGGGTAGTGCAGTGGATGTGATCTACATGGACTTTAGTAAGGCATTTGACAAGGTTCCACACGGTAGGCTTGTTCAGAAGGCATGGGATCCAGGGAAGTTTGGCCAGGTGGATTCAGAATTGGCTTGCCTGCAGAAGGCAGAGGGTCGTGGTGGAGGGAGTACATTCAGATTGGAGGGTTGTGACTAGTGGTGTCCCACAAGGATCTGTTCTGGGACCTCTACTTTTTGTGATTTTTATTAACGACCTGGATGTGGGGGTAGAAGGGTGGGTTGGCAAGTTTGCAGACGACACATAGGTTGGTGGTGTTGTAGATAGTGTAGAGGATTGTCAAAGATTGCAGAGAGACATTGATAGGATGCAGAAGCGGACTGAGCAGTGGCAGATGGAGTTCAAGCTGGAGAAGTGTGAAGTGGTACACTTTGGAAGGACAAACTCCAAGGCAGAGTACAAAGTAAATGGCAGGATACTTGGTAGTGTGGAGGAGCAGAGGTATCTGAGGGTACTTGTCCACAGATCCCTGAAAGTTGCCTCACAGGTAGATAAGGTAGTTAAGAAAGCTTACGGGGTGTTAGCTTTCATAAGTTGAGGGATAGAGTTTAAGAGACGTGATGTAATGATACAGCTGTATAAAACTCTAGTTAGGCCACACTTGGAGTACTGTGTCCAGTTCTGGTCGCCTCACTATAGGAAGGATGTGGAAGCATTGGAAAGGGTACAGAGGAGATTTACCAGGATGCTGCCTGGTTTAGAGAGTATGGATTATGATTAGAGATTAAGGGAGCTAGGGCTTTACTCTTTGGAGAGGAGGAGGATGAGAGGAGGCATGATAGAGGTGTACAAGATATTAAGAGGAATAGTCAGAGTGGACAGCCAGCACCTCTTCCCCAGGGCACCACTGCTCAGTACAAGAGGACATGGCTTTAAGGTAAGGGGAGGGAAGTTCAAGGGGGATATTAGAGGAAGGTTTTTCACTCAGAGTGGTTGGTGCGTGGAATGCACTGCCTGAGTCAGTGGTGGAGGCAGATATACTAGTGACGTTTAAGAGACTACTAGACAGGTATATGGAGGAATTTAAGGTGGGGGGTTATGTGGGAGGCAGGGTTTGAGGGTTGGCACAACATTGTGGGCCGAAGGGCCTGTAATGTGCTGTACTATTCTCTGTTCTATGATACTGGAGAGAGCTCGAGGCATGTTCGTGAAGATGATTCTAGGATTGAATGGCTTATCATATGACTAGAGTTTTTTGGCTCTTTTAGAATGGAGATGAGGAATTTCTTTAGCCAGTGAGTGGTGAATCTGTGCAATTCTTTGCCACAGGCAGCTGTGGAGGCCAAGTCTTTAAGTGTATTTGTGGCAGAGTTTACAGATTCTTGTTTGGGCAGGGCTTGAAGGGATACGGGGAGAAGAGAAGGCAGGAGATTGCGGGCAAGAGGAAAATTGGATCAGCCAAGATGAAAAATGGGCCATAAAGCCTAATTCTGCTCCTATATCTTATGGTCTTATTTCCTCCATGGTGGCATAAATGAGAAGAGGATGTCTCCGTGGTGGTGAGGGCCCATAATGATGGATGCCGCCTTCTTGAGTCAGCTCTTTCTGAAGATGTCCTCAGTGGCGGGAAGGATTGTAATTGTGATAAAGCTGGCTGTGTGTATAACCATATAAAGCCTCTTTCAATCCCGCACATTGGAACCTCCATGCCGGATGGTGATGCAACCAGTAATAATGCTCTCCATTGTACATCAGTAGAACCATAGTGCAGTCTTTGGAGACATATCAAATCTCCTCAAAGTCTTAATGAAGTATATACATTGGCATGCGTTCATTGGGTTTGCATCAATATATTGGGCCCAGGATGTATCTACTGAGATGTTGATGTCCAGGAATTTAAAGTTGCTCGCCCTTCCCGTGGTGTCCCAGTTTCTCCTCTTACTCTGTTGAAGATAGGACTATTGAAGAAACTTGTATGTGTCCAAATGACTCAAGGCCATGCCTAAGGATTTGGTAAACTTGCTTCATGTTTGCTTGGAATACCACTTGGTATCAATATCAATTTGGAAAAATTGATTTAAGAGATGCTCACCTTGCCCTAAGTTTGAACGTCCTTCAATATGAATGAAACCGCACAGTAAATATAGATCCCAATCATTTTCCTACCCTGAGATAAAAACTCTGGACATATTCAATAGCTTGACAGAATCTGTGGAGAGTAAAGTAGGTTTAACGTTTGATGAGGTTTTTGACCTGTCATCTGGTGCACTTGGTTATTGCGTCCTCTGGCAAGATTCAAGGCTGGTGCTATACTTTGTGAATACACGCCATTCTGCTTTGTATTGGCAGAAGCAAATGACGCAATGGTCGCTAAGTACAAAGGACTACCAATTAGCCAGCAATTTTGTAACACAACATAGGCGCAGAATGGATGAATGCGAGCGCTTAAAAGCAATAGTTAGTTAATATTCCAGGGGCAAAGGAGACATTCATCACTTAATGCTGCTGATGTATCATTTTAACTGAAAAGTCTCCGTGACAAGTTATTTATAATGGGCAAAAATACAACTTAATACAAACTCCTGTGTGAGTAAGGGTGCGGTGGTGCAAAGCAATGTAACTCTTCACAGAAAATTATGGAGGAATTTTTCTGTGAGGTAAACTTAAGTGCCATTTTCTTCACCATCAATTTAAGGCACGGTTTTGGTTTCAATGGCTTGACTGACTTTATAACAAAGGTAATTAATGACCAAAGACAAAATTAAGATGGTGGAGGTAGAAAAAGTGCGGTTCTGATGCACCTCATCAGAAAATGGTATGGTCTTGTAAATAAGAGCAAAAAAGGGAGCTTCCTTCCGGTGTTTATCAGTTTTCATCTGTCAATCACTGAAACAAGTGGGTTTGACTGGTGAAGAAAAGCTTCCAAATAGGGTGCGTGAAGAAGGAAAACAGGAATGCTGAGCTAATGCTCATAAATCTTTATTGATCTTAACAGCAGCAAAACAAATGTCTGCAAGTGAGGAACTCTGTGAGAAGCAAATAAGATGATGTTTAACAAGTGGACATACTCAGTCACGAGCAACAGTGTAATCACCCTTTTCTGCCGTTGTCAGCCTGTTCCTGAAGTCCTGCTTCGTGGATGTTGGCGCATTTACTAACGTTCCGCCCTCATAAGAGGCATTGATCTAGTGGGCAGCCAATGCCTTTTTCTCGGGGTGTAAATGGCTAGTATGAGAGAGCATGATTTGAGTATAGGAAGGTTGACTGAAGTAGATAATTTTTCACAAAGTGGCAGTGGAAGGCGTCACCAGAGGTGTGTCTAGAGGTAGATTCATTTAGGGACATTTAAGGGATAACCACATGGATGAAGAAAGATATTGGGCTATGTGGGAGGGTAGGGTTAGATTGATCTTAGAGTAGATTAAAAGGTAGGTACCACATCATGGGCTGAAGGGTCTGTACTGTTCTGGGTTCTATCTCATAGCTATCTCTTTTCCTTTAGAATGGACTGCTTTTTATGGCAACATTACCAAAGCAGCACCTGGGTGATAATTTTATTTTATAATGGCAAGAGGGCTCAGTCCAGGTGGATTAACGGATACAGAGACCAGGCTAAATTAAACACTGCAGGGAAAGGCTAGCTCAGGGGTGGGCAAACTTTTTGACTTGTGGGCCACAAAGGGTTCTAAAATTTGACAGGGGGGCCGGACCAGGAGCAGATGGACGGAGTGCTTTGGTAATACACCTCATAAGAGAAAATAAAATATCATGGGATATGTAGAAAACATGTGCTTTAATTTCAATTGAAAATGAACAAATGCATTACAACAAAATATCTGTCTTTGAAGTCCCATGGTATTTAGCTATTTATTGAAATGTCACTGAAAATTAAATGAATAAAATACAGCTTTTTTTAATAGTAACAGTTATTATTTTAAAGCACTGAAAATTCTGTTATCCTTCAAGATATTATCATCATCACTCTCCTCCTGACTATCTTTATTTCAAAAACAATAGGAGATGCAGGTCTATTTGTCCTGCTCCTTCTTATTCAATTGTCCCCTGTGCCAAAACTCAACAACGACCAGCACAAAGACAGAACACTGACAGCGCGCCAGTATGCGGAGCGCGTTATTTGATCTGGAGCGCATTTTTTATTTTGAGAACGTACGTGCACCTGCGCACTACTCATGTCCATCACTTAACAGAAATGACATGTAACATGTAAGGCTTATTGAAAAAAATATTTTCAAATGCATTTTTTACATAACACAACGAAGAAACTTATTTTTAATTTCAGTGGGAACAGTGTTGTTGGTCTCCCTTTTTAGCCAGCGCATCAAAGTCTGGATTTAGTTTTGTTGTGGCGATTCTCAGGATGGACCTGAGGTGTTGGTCAGTTAACTTGGATCTGTGGCTGGCTTTGTTGATGTTCATGACGCTGAACGCCTGTTCACACAAATAGGTCGAGCCGAACAAAGAGTAAAGCGCAAATGTGGAGTAATACGCTGCACCTCAACAAAGGTCAATGTGTAGCGGTGTGCTACATGCAGCGCTAAAATTACGACACGGAGTCGGTAACTGCGGTCGAAGAAAAAAACTTTATTCAAAATCCCCAGCCTCACTTTTAAGCCTCCCTCAACCTGCCCCCCTGCGCAGAGGCTCCAAAGCTCTGTGCTCGCAAATCCCCACAGGCTATCTCCCTTAGCCAGAACGCTGGCTAATTGTGAGCCGGTTCGGATGTGCCAGGAAATGGGTTGCCACAAATGTATATAGAGTGCGTCATCTATTGGGAAAACGCCAGAATTGCGGGGAAAAAACGTTAACAAGGTTTATTAATATAATTTCATCAAGTTCTGCGGGCCGGATTAAAAAGCTTAACGGGCCGCATATGGCCCGCGGGCCGTAGTTTGCCCATGCCTGGGCTAGCTGCTCGTTTCAGCTCACTTTTGTGGGATCCTGCTGTGCACCCATTCATTTCGCTGAGGGCGGAGTTGTTTTGTTTTCACAAAATAAAAGAGGAATTGCATGAAGTTGACGGAAGTATGTTAGAGCTAGCAAAGGCTACAGCCTGTTTTAAAACTTTCTTCCCTATGAGTTTGGTCCTCTATTGAGATGCAGTGCCTTCAGTCCTTGTGGCTGGGGAGTGCGTACCAATGACTTGGGAGGGTTCGAGTTCCCCTTTTAATTTCCTGTTTTTGATCTTCCCAGACGGACAACTCATTGTGCCCAGATAAAAATCCAGATTTATAACATGAAATTTATTAAACTAGATTCTCTTGGAAATTCCCTTAAAAGAATTATAAATGCTTGAAATGAGCAATCAGCATTGTGCACGATGCAGCATTTTGAATGTAGTGAAACATCTTTGAACAAATAGACGTATACAAGTGTTTTTCAACCAGTTCTTCAGTGAAGTGCTGTGGTAGCAGAATGTGTCAGCTACTGTATACACACAAGATTGTGAGGCGGTGGAAGCGGAGTTAACCTCGCTGTCCAGTGCCTTCTCTGCTGTTCAGTTATATGGTACCTCATCTAGTTGGATGCCTATTACCCACAATTTCATTCCCTGTCAATCCAGGTGTCTGTCCCTTGGACACGTAGAAGGGCTGAACATCCACAGCAATAAAGAAATTCAACATTTAACCTAAGCACTCAGTTGACTTTGGTCAAGATCAGGTGAATGTTTCCTTGCTCCTTTGAAAAGGAACACTTTTTTTTAAAGCAAAACCTTTTCATTCAGAGTGGTGTGAGTGTGGAATGAGCTGCCTGTGGAAGTGATAGTCTGGGTTTGACTGTAACGTTTAAGAGAAGGTTAGATAGGTACCTGCTAAAGGGTATGGTGGACTATGGTCTGGGTGTAGGTAGGTGGGACAAAGCAGAAGATTGGTCAACGTGGACTAGACGGGTCATGTGACTGAAGGTAGGAGTTGAGTTTATAATCAGATTGGATGATGAGGCTCGAAATCAGCTACTTTCAGAATGACCGGGGTAGGCACCGAGAACATGGCAGGCCTCTAGCAAGTAGATGTAAAAGAGAAATTCCTTCGCAGACTTCCTATCCTCCTACAGATGTCTGTCAACCTACAAAATTCCTGCCCAGTTTGTCTGTGCTCTGGATTCCAGCAGCCAGCTGCAGCCCCTTTTGTTGAAAGAGAAAAATAAGTAGAGGCGTCTGTTTAAACTAGGGGAAGTAACTGATTTGCAGCCTGGTCGTCCGAGCTGATTGTAACCTCAGCTCCTACCTTCAGTAATCTTGCCCTTGAGAACCTATCCATCGCTGCCTGAAAAAAAGATCAGTGCCTCTGCTTGTATCAGCTCTAAAAACTCAGGGCCCTGAAAGAAGGAAAAAAGATTGCCTCATCTGTGTCTTGAATATGTAACCCCCTATTAACCCTGAGTTTGAGGTTACCCCTTGAGGAAGCATGTCTCTCGTCAGTTTCTGCAAACCCTTTATGCTCAGCTTCAGGGACCTCGTTACTGGTGAGCTGTTTTGTCGGGTCAAATGAAGGTGGCACCCAAGCTTTCCAGCAGCCCTTCGTAAAAATGCATCAAGTTAATCCCCTTACATTACTTTTCATATTTCCCTCCTTCATCTCTGATAATTATTTTGCAAAACTGGTGAAATTCCCCTTCTAACTTGCGTCCAACTTATCTGCGAGTTTTGCTGCTGTTACCCCTCGTCCTTTCTCGAGCGATGCGGTTGTTAACGAACTTGGCCACATGCTAGAGCATTCTAATCCTTGTAAGACCTGTGGGTAGGTCGCAGCTGCAGATACTAATGAGCGGAGGATTACAGAGGGAATCTCGGGCGATTGCAGATTTGTGGCCTTGAGTGAACTTTGAACCATTTGTGCATGTACTGGAATATCAAGCCAGCAGAGGCAATACTAGCCAGGCACAATTAAGTCTGTCAGAAAACATCCTTTCAGAAATGTAACTTTATTCCAGAAGTTTGGCTTAATTACTTTTTTTTCTGAGCTTTGTGGAAATGAGCAGCTGCCTATCCTCGCCTGATTACTAGAGGTTTGAGCAGCTAAATACGCACCAAGAAATATGGTGCTGAGCAAGTGCACCAGCATTAAAAATACATTATTGCTGCGTATTCGCCTGGGCTGCCTGTCAACGTGGATGCCAGAGTGCAACTCTTACGAGGGCATGTCAAAAGCAAGGGGGATAAACATCTTTACAACATCCATCGGCTTCATTGTCTTGATAAGGAGGAGCAGAAGACCACCTCCATCTCTTCTGTCATTTAGTAAGATCATGGCAATCTTTCACCTCAGTGTCACGAGCCCAAATCCCTTCAGTCCTTTACTGTATGTCAAACTGTCTAGAGTATATACTCAGTAGCCACATTATTCAATGTGCCTGTACTTGTTAATGCAAATATCTAATCAGCCAGTCTTGTGGCAGCTGCTGTTCAGACTAAACATCAAATGGGGAAAGAAATGTAATGTAAGTGACTTTGACTGTGGAATGATTGGTGCTGGATGGGGTGGTCTGAGTATCTCAGAACTGCACATCTCTTGGTCTTTTCCTGCGCAACAGTGTCTAGAGTGTTCAGAGTCATTCAAAAAACATCCAGTGAGCAGCAGTTCTGTGGGCAGAAAAGTCAGAGGAGAATGGCCAGACCAGTCCAAGCTGACAGGAAGGTGGCAGTACGTGTTGCAACATGGTGTGTAGAAGAAATCTCCAAATGCACAACGTGTCGAACCTTGGGCTACAGCAGCAGAGGACCATGAATGTGCACTCATCGGCCACTTTATTAGATATAGGAGGTACAGAATGATGTGTTCATTGAATATACTCAACCACTCAAAGTAAAAGGTTGCTCAGTCTCTCAAACCTGCCATGTCATTGTGTAAGATAATGGTTGTGTTACCAGGCCGTGTCTCTTGTGGCAGTTCCCCATTGCCCTCAATTCTGTACGATTTCAAACATTATCTACATCTTTAAATACCTCCTGTCTTCTAGCCTCCACAATTAATTGCCCCTAAGATTTAAGCCTCCACAAGTTTCTGGGGCAAAGAATTCCAGAAATTAAAAATATGCGAGAGGTTGGTCCTGCAACACCTGGATTTGAAATGACTAATCTTGTAACCATGTTGCAATCTTTTTAAATTCTTCAGCTAGTGGATAAATCTCCATATCCACTGGGGCTCTGTTCCTGGCTTCCACACCTCTTTCTGGTAGAAAATGCCAATAATTTGCCAGTAGCCTATACATCTCAGTTCTGAATTGCCGACCCTTTATTTTGAGGCTCGGACCCCAATTCTAAACACCAGTAGTCATAGTGCGATCACTAGAGTCAAGTAAGATGTTCTTCAAAGGGATTGCTGTCGGTGGGTCCTTCGGGTCTGCGAGGGTGACCTGGGATTCCCAGAGTAAGTAGTGGCTGTGGTTGGGCCTTCCGACCAGAGGAACTATCAATTCTGTATCCAACCAGTTAAATCCTGCAAGGATTCTGCCTGTTTGCATGAGAACATCTCTCGTCTCTTCATGCAACAAGCCTGTCACAAGTGGAATAAGATCGTGGCAATGCCTTTCAGATTCAGAATTATTTATCATATGTACATTGCAACATACTGTGAAATACATCATTTGCCTTAGCAAACAACTTACCCAAGGATGTGCTGGGGTGGGGGAGTGGGGGGGTGTGGCAGCTGCAAGTGTAGCCACACATTCTGGCACCAACATAGTATGCCCACAATGCCAGGCAGAACAACACATACAAAACAACAAAGCAACAACAGCGAAACAGGCCTTGTTCTTTGTTCCCTTCAGCCTACCCACCCATGCACATATGTAGTCCTCTAACCCAAGGACAGATCATCTTCAACTTCGGCCTCCAGTGGATTTGTGGATTCGCCGGCGTCGGGCCCCAGCAAATTCAGATGTGCAGACCTGGGACTTCTAGACTTCTGATTGACCTTTACACTTTGATCTGGATTTCAATCAACCTTTGATCTGTACCTCCAGTTGGCCTTCATGCTTCAATCTGGACTACCAGTCAACCTTCGATTTGCTCTTCATGATGAACTTGGAACTCGCAGATGATGACAAATGAGGGTCTGAGCTTCAGGCCTGGAATGCTGGACTCTGATGATAGGACCCCAAAAGTTTTACCTCATTCTCACTGGTCTGCCAGCCTGACATCTGAACATACTCACACTGCAGAACATAAGAGCAGATACTTAGACGCTGGCCTGTCCTCAGACTCCCCCACATCCCTGACCCATAACTCCCCTCTCTGCCTCCAAATCCATGCCTACGAACTCTCTTGCAAGTGTGTCCTGCCTTCAGGAGACTATGCCTATTCTAGGGGCGACCTCACCAAGCCCCATCTAGTAACAGCCTGATGTCTTCCTCTTGTACTCGAGCCAATTTCTAATTAAATATGCACTTTACCTTCCGACATCTATGTATTAGCCATCAGAGATGAGAACACACGCATCCCTCCGAGCACTACTGGGCAGAGACACTCTCTAGGACAGACACAGTTGGTAAAGCTGCTGGCCTTTGACACCACTGTGGCAGACTGAATCAAAGGTGGCAATGAATCATCAAATAGGAGGGAAATTGAAAACCTGACTGAGTGGTGCCACAGCAACAACCTTTTATTCAATGTCAGCAAAAGCAGAGAATTGATTATTGACTAGAGGAGGACGAAACTGGAGATCCATGAGCCAGTCCTCATCAGGGGATCAGAGGCGGGGAGGGTCAGCAACCTTCAGTTCCTCAGCATTATCATTTCAGAGGTTCTCTCCTGGGTCCAGTGCATAAATGCAATTACAAAGAAAGCACGCAGTACCTCTACTCTCTTGAAAGTTTGCGCAGATTCAGCTCGTCATCTAGACAAACTTCTATAGATGAGTGACGGGGAGTATACCGATTGGTTGCACCTGAGTTGGTATAGGAACACCAATTGCCCTTGAGTGGGGGAAAAACCCAGTAAAAGTAGCGAATGCAGCCAGACTATCACAGGTAAAGCCTGACCCACCACCTGAGTGCATTTGCTAGAAGCACTATCACAGGAAAACAGCATCCATTATCAAGAACCCTAAACAGTCAGGCCATGCTCTCTTGTCTCTGCTGCCATCAGGAAAGAGGTACAGGAGCCTTGTCCCACACCACCAGTCATTCACTCACTCCAACACTGAAATGATTTCCCAACCTTTAGAATGACCCTTAAGGATTCTACAATTCATGTTCTCTACTTATTGCTTATTTGTTTATGATCATGATGATAATTATTAAATTTCTTTTTGTATTTGCACGGTTTCTTGTCTTTTGCGCATTGGTTGTTTGTCTTTATGAGAGGTTTTTAATTCATATTATTGTGTTTCTTTTTACTTACCATAAATGACTGCAAGAAAAAGAAACTCAGGGTTGTATATGGTGGCATGTATGTACTTTGATAATAAACTTACTTTGAAATTTGAACTATAAACTCGTAGCTTCTGCAACAGTTTGATCCAGATCTACAGTGTTCCACAGAATTCCAGAATCCAGGTAAACTCTAGAGCTGTCAAGGTGTGGGCCAACATGGAGCAGTCCAGTCTCTTCAGCCCACCATGTAGTGCTGACCTTTGAACCCTACTTCAAGATCAATGTGACCACATAGCCTTCCATTTTCTCTTTCATCCACGATCCTATCTAAGAAGCTCTTAAATGTCCCTAATGTTTCTGCCTCTAACACCAAGCATGTTTGTATAATCCAGACACTTTAACACTCTCGGTGTAACAAATCTACCTCTGAAATCCCCCCTCCTATATTTTCCTCAAATTACCTTAACATTATGCCCCCTCATATTAGCCATTACTGCCCTGTGAAAAAGGTGCTGGCTGTCCACTCAATCTGTGCCTCTTATCATCTTATATACTTCTATAAAGACATCGCTCATCCTCCTTTCTTCAGATGGAAAAACCATAACTGAGTCAACCTTTCCAAATAAGATATCCTCTCTGATCCCGGTAGCATCCTGGTAAATCTCCTCTTCAGCCAAAGTTTCCACAGCCAAATGCGGCGATAAACCAAGTGTTGAGATAGGCATAGATGCATATTTGTGATATTGTGGACGATGAGTGGACATACGGTCTAGTGGAGCTGTTTCTCTGCTGTATATCTCGAAGCGCCCAAGCTCTGGCAGTAGTTGGAAGAAATGCCATGTTGTGACACTGGCCACCACC